>NW_013669263.1:60551-62101 GCF_000517525.1 Limulus polyphemus
TCACCTCTTTCTGGAACAAGTGGCATTTCTTGGGATGGAGTTTGAGGTTGATGCTTTCAAATGCTTGAATACTTCTTCTAGCCGGAACATTTCCTCATCAAACTTTGTTGCAAACACAATGACATCATCCAGGTACACTAGGGCTATCCTCCATTGTAGGCCTTCCAGTACTCTTTCCATCAGCCTCTCAAATGTTGTTGGAGCATTGCTAAGCCCGAATGGCATCACACAGTATTGCCAGAGACTTTGGCCATAACTAAATGCAGTCTCAGGTTTATCTGCTTCAGCCATTTTCACTTCCTGGAAACCCGACCTTAAGTCCAGAATTCAAAACCACCTGGCTCCACTTAGGGCATCAAGAGTATCATCAATTCTTGACAGTGGGTATGAGTCCTTTTCAGCTATATTGTTAAGAGCCCTGAAGTCCACACAGCAACGTTGGGTTCCATCCTTCTTCTGGACTAGCATGACAAGAGTTGAACAGAGACTAGCTGATTTCTCGACTATCCCTTCCTTAATTAGGCCATCCATGACCTTCTCCATCTCTTGTCGCTTTGCTGGAGCTATTCTCCTTGGAGGGATCTTTATTGGACGGTGACTGCCTGTGTTTATTCCGTGCTCCACAAGGTCTCTGCAGCCCAGGTCATGATCTCCTTTGGAAAAGACGTCTGCATAATTTGCCAAAAGTTCTCTAACCTGAAGAGCCCGTGATGATGACAAATGAACTATGCTCTTCTTATAGAGGACAGTTAAGTGTTCTGGGAGAGGATGTCCTTTCCTTGTGGTTGTATTTCTTGCTTTAACATTGACTGGCTCTACCTCCTTGCACACACCCAACAATGCCCCTTCTTTAAGTGTCTGCTCATATTTAGAGAAATTAGCCACTGTTATGGGTACTACTTGATGACCTTCCAGTCTTCACATTCGCTGACCTGGATGAGTGTTCCACTGCTTCCAAAAGCATCGGGCTTCCTTGGGGATATTCTTTTATTCTACCCCAAATTATCTTCTCTGACATAGGGGGTATTGTAGTCGAATTAAGTGCTGTGACATGCAAATCAACAGATGCAGCAACACTTACTGGAATTTGGCCTTTGTTGTTCCCAATCGTCATTTTATCAAAGTTAACTACACACTTCCTCGGTAGTAAGTAGTCCAATCCTATTATGCATTGGTCTTCAATGTCTGCCAAGTATACTTTGTGTCTATCCTTCATGCCCATGAGCTCAATAGTTACCCACTCTGGTCCCCACAACCTTGCATAATGTCCTGTCACACCACAGAGCTTCTGTACAGCTTCTGGTACTCCTTTGTGATCTAGCATCTTGATACTCACAAGGGTTTGCTGAGATGCAGAATCTATAACAAAGTTGCACCTTTGGCCATCCAGCTTTCCTGTCATGTAGACACTGTGTGTGCTTGCCATTTTACACTTAGCTATTGGGACTTTCACGATGGGGGTTGGTGGGCGTCCCTCAACACCAACCACTACTGGTTTCCCTGAGGCTGACTTGTTGGTAGTATTCTTCTTAGACTGGCTCGTCATATGT
>NW_013669263.1:63047-70282 GCF_000517525.1 Limulus polyphemus
AGGTTTCTTTCCACTGCTGTTGTCTGTCTTCTTGTTTCTTTTCTTTTTCCTCCAACAACTGCTGTAATTTCTCTTCTTGTTTCTTTTCTTTTTCCTCCAACAACTGCTGTAATCTCTCTTCATGTTTCTTTTCTCGTTCTTCTTGTTTCTTTTACTGTTCTTGTATTGCTGCCATCAAATCTGCTAAGCTGTATTTTGATATGCCACTTCTCGTTTCCATCTTCTTCTTTTTTTCATATTTATTTTCTATCCCGCTTCTGACACCAATTTGTTAAGTCTCTGGTCGTTTGTTTATTTCCCGTAAATTCCTTCCGAAAAACTTCAGCGATATAAGTCCTTTCTTAAGTAAAACTAGTTTATTCTTTCTCAATACAACTTTGCAATACTCTTAATTTCCACAATCAATTTAACTTACACACGCTACAATTCAAAACGAACGATTCACGCACTTACTTACTACCACGCTTGACTCAAATGTCCGTCTCTTTCTGTCTGCAATTCTATTCCGATTAATTGTCTGGCGCACTGATATACAATAATAGAGGGCGCATAACAAATACTGGATTATTCGTGATGTTCCCCGATTTTTCTAGAACTCAATACGTGTTACCAGTATCACGTGACTTCCGCTGTCGTAACAATACTAAGAAATTAATATATACAAATAACAACAAATACTATTAACGACTGATGTGAGTGGTTTGGGAATGGAACTCAAGCTCTGTAATGGAAGACGGGTTGCAATATAGCGACAAAAACGCGTTTAACTCGTATATCACAGTAAACTCAAATTATCATATTCTGACATGCACTAATTCTGGATACATTATGCTTTATTCTTACTTTTGGTCCGTTTAGTTTCGTTCGGATTATTTTCTCACACATTCCTGTATATTTCGAAAAAGCTTAAGTACTCATTGTTATTCAGTTTTCTTTATCTTTTGCTAGATTACAAGTATTTAATTCTTGAAAATCCTTAAGGAACTAGATAAAGAATGTAATGTTTAAAGCTGTAATAGGCCTAACACTAATGTTTTGTGACAAATGTAACTGTGAGTATGACACAAAGTTGAACTTTTAACTATATGTCCACTTATTTGGAAATAATGAAGCACATGCTTTTTTTTGTTTCTTGCTAAGCATAAACTACACAATGAATTATCTGTACGCTGTCAACCGCGGGTATCGAAACCAGAGTTTTACTTTTATAAGTCCCTAGACTTTTCGCTGGGCCATTGAGGAGCTTAAGTAAATGCTTAGGCATTTTGTCATTTTGGTGAGAGTAAAAGTAAAACTGAGTTTTTTAATTATATGATGTATGTGTGGGTGTTGATGTGTTTTACATACATGTGTGTCTGTGTATTTGTTTATGTTCCCCCTCCCTGCCGATAGCGGTAAAATTTAAATTCATGCGCATGACACTGCAAGCATACAATTTTCTTCAATTAGTTATACTTCTCATTATGTATTAATATGATATTTTTAGCACTACGTTTCTTATTCAGTCTTTTATGGTTGTTTTCAAAAATAATGAGAATGTAAATAGTATTTCAACTATACTATGTTCACCTAATTCATTCCCAACGACACATTTCGCTAACTACAGATCTTACTTAGCTGGCTGGGATACACAGTAGTTATCTAAGAACTAGTTATATAATGCATTTTCTAAACTGACGAAGCATTATTTGAATTATTTAGTTTTTCAAGAGGAAATATATATATAATTTTAAGTCTAATTCCATCCATGTAAATAGTAAGTATGATGTTTCTAATTTTAATTATTTTAACAAAAAATGGCGGAAACCTTGGGAGTTCCAAAAATCTATTTACAGCCGTAGGAAATCCGGAATATTGAAATGGGCATGAAAAATCACATTGAAGAGCCATAAACTCATAAATCTCTGGACAAATCACAGAAAGTGGGAACACTGGCGCCTTTTCCCCTACTACTATTTGTTGTTTTATAGCTGCCACAACGATTAGTTGGCGCCTAAGACCCGTAAGAGACAAGACGTGCAGAGCTTTACCTAAGGATTTTTTTCAACTGCACAATAATATTATAACTTCAACACTGTTAATACATGACGCCATATTGCACTTCATATATACAGGTACAGTAACAAATGATCCAAAAAATGAAGAACATTCTGGTAAATACATTTATTTATCAACTGGGCAATGAAATTTTATAATCTTAAATATGTTATTTTAATATTTATCCACTTCAACTTACTTATGTAAGTGAATCTTCAACTGCACAAATATTTTTACATGTGTGTGCAATTTATGATCAACTGCACACTAGTAAAACCCACAGAGACATACTTTAATAAATCTCCGTACACTTTTAAAAACCAACATCCCTGGATCCATTGCGAGCTTCGCTGTTTAAACCGACTAGCAGTAGTACATTTCCGGTCCGCCTAGTGCTGAGAAAGCAACAACATCAAACGTTATTAATACATTTTCGTGAAAGAAGAATCAACAAAAAGAACACCAATCAAGAAGCAACCTACATTGTCTTCGGTATCATCAATCAAGACGTAATCAAATATCATTACAGCATCTTCAGTATCATCAATCTAGACGCAACCTAACATCACTACATCTTTGATATCATCACTCAAGATGCAAGCTAATATCACTAAAACATCTTTGGAATCATTAATAAAGACATAAACTAACATTAATACAGCATCTTCGGTACATCACTCAAAATGCAATCAAACATCACTACAGTATCTTCAGTATCATATATCAAGACACAACCTAACATCACTACAGCATCTTTGGTATCATCAGAGAAGACGCAACCTAGCATTAATACAGCATCTTCGGTACATTACTCAAGATGCAGCCCAACATTACTATAGCATCTTCTGTATTAGCAATCAAACATCACTGCAGTGTCTTCAGTATCATATATCAAGACAACCTAACATTAATACAGCATCTTCGGTATAATCAGCCAAGACACAACCTGACATCAATACGGGATCTTCAGTTATCGTCAATCAAGATGCAACCTGACATCATTACAGCATCTTCGGTATCATCAATCAAGATGCAACTTTAAAATTGTAACATTGCTAAATTTATTGTGTTTAGATCTAGTACAGTATATGTAATGTATCATTGATGAAATATGTGTAATGATTTGTGTTACTTCTCTTGGACTTTATGTTGTTGTGTGTGTGTGTAAATATATTCAAGCATTTGCATTAAATTTTGCCACAATTTCTCAAATAAATCCGAATGAATTTTATTATATTTATATAATAAATTTTCTTAATTATTTTAATCCTCTTTAATTAAGAATGCTGAATATTTGCAGGTGCAGATACATAAATAATATTCTTCTCCACACCACCGCCCTTAAAAAGGTACATGATGTGCCACTTCTTGTTCACTGGCAACAATATTTGTGATGTATATTTTTCCGTGACACATAATAAACACCGAGGAAAAAGAACATATTTTAATCTTAAGATTTCCCTCTGAACTAAAATCAAATACATTCTTCATTGGAGTCGACAGGTCAGATATGTTTGTGTTTTGTGAACGACTTTTGCACTAATTTCTAAGTTAAAATCAAATAAAATTATCTAAACGTCTAGTTTAGACGGAGAACGGCCATAAGGTGAGATCGCCTTGCCATTCAAAGTTCGACTGGCGAGCTTTGAAAGTTAAACACATAGCATTGGTATTTTGGAACCATTGTTCCCCTTCAACCCCTTTAGTGATTTCAGTTGTGCTTGTTGAAATAAACCAGAGAACAGAAAGCCGTGAAGAAAGTCGGAGGAGGCAAGCTAGGTGTCTTCCTGTCCACAGGTGGTTGAGTGGATGAAGTGAGGTCGGTGACACGAGGCAGGGAGATCCAGACATACATTCCAAGTATTGAATTCTAAGTCCGTGGATTTAGATAGACATATATTTTAAAGATCGATTATTGAATTTAAGAAAATTTTTGGATGTAGTATCAATTTTAATTCGTTTCAATTCATTACACTGAGATAGACTGAAGGCCCTTTTCAGGGGGAGGGGGACCGAAGGTCTGATGGCCATGTTTGTTTAGATGTGTGTGTGGGGAGGGGGGGGGACCGGCTAGTGTTATTTATATGTATGGTTATCTATAGAAATGAATAAAAACCCTATAACCCGAGCACTTTCGAAAGGTGGACCTTTCTTCTTCAGGGGTAAACTTATCTATGCTTACCGTTTCTCCCGTACGAACCAATCAATCAGCTTTACCCATACAACTGTGACGTTTTCACATATAACTGGCCAATCAAAAGCAAGCTATTAAAAAACTGGCGACGTAGCATTCCCGAGATTTGTGTTTTCATCGTTATTGATTTTTACAGATATAAGTAACAGTACATTAAGTACCATACAGACAACCCAATTTCATGAGACTGATCTCTGAGAGGCCCAATAACACAAAGCCTTCGAAACCTGTTGCTATCGTGATAATCTCATATATTTGTTGGTCGGGTGATTGACCAACCATCTAATCTCGTTGAGCACCTACTTAATTTTATATGCATATCTCATTTGAAATCGGTCTTTTTGATATTGTTCATAAACACATCAAAACTTTAATTGAATTGTATTTTGTATATCCGGGAGGCTTTCAGTCATTTCTGTGATGAGGGAGGATGTTATGCAGATCAAGAAGACTCCCGAAAGTTCTGGGAGGCGTTATATTATTTTCTTTACTGGGCGAGAAAAATGCAATTTGCATAAATAGGCAGAATTACAGCTACTGCGTCCTACAAGTGAAAGAATTACATTTACACATTACTTAGCGTAACTTACGCTCAAAGTAGGAAAACATGTGACTGTGAAACACAACCCTCATCTTCGTATAAAAGATTGAAGGCATGTTTGGCTTTAAGAAATTACTGAACCAATGCACAAGTAACAGTGTCAAAAATGTATGTTTTTATTACAAGTTTAAGACTAGACTAAGCCTATATTCTACATAGGGTCTAGAACTGTATTAGACTTTAATATAGGTGGCATAAATGTTAACGTTTGGATTCGGGTCTACTCTCTGTCCTTATGATCAAATATTTAAAAAGGATATAATAGTGAATATATCCCCCTTTCTTTTCTATGTTTTAAAAGTAAAAACAGAAAGGTAAACAGACATACTGAATTAAGAAAGTTCTTGATATTGTTACGTCTCTGGTCGTTTGTTAATTTCCAGTATAATTTCTTTCGGATGAAACTTTAGCGACACAAGTCCTTTCTTAAATAAAACTAGTTTATTCTTTCTCAATACAACTCTGCAATACACTTAATTTCCACAGTCACTTTAACACACGCTATAATTCACAAAGATTCACGCCCTTTACTTAAGGTCACTACCGCGCTTAACTCAATTGTCCGTCTCTATCTCTGCCTGTCTGCAATTATATCCTCGACGTCGTTTTCCTGGCAGTTATTCAGATTTAAAAATAATTATTTCCGAAGAAATAATTACTAATCTGGGGGTGCTCGAAGATTAAACAATCCTCCTTCACCCCGCTCGTGGTCTAGGAATATGGGCTTAACTTGAGAAAATAGGAAATTAATACAGACGAGGTGTGTAGTTTTAAAAAGATAAAGAGAGAGTAAC
Source organism: Limulus polyphemus (assembly GCF_000517525.1). Classification (NCBI taxonomy): domain Eukaryota; kingdom Metazoa; phylum Arthropoda; class Merostomata; order Xiphosura; family Limulidae; genus Limulus; species Limulus polyphemus. The sequence goes on from NW_013669263.1 coordinate 68,674, forward strand.
TGTAGACAATAAAAAGTGAAGAGTAAACTAAACTAAAATAAACGGCCGATAACGGACAGATTGTCCATTAAGGCGGCAGGGATCTAAAAATCCTATGCCGAGAATTAAGTGTGGGGGAAACGGGAGTACCCCGAGAAAACGACTGATTCGTTACCAGTTCCCGATTAGTGAGAAGAAATAAGTAGGGAAGGCAAAGTGAAGTCAGGTGCTGGGGTTGATTAGTTTTTGAAGCTGTTGTGGAATCTCCTGGAGTTTATCATAGTTTTAAATTGGCACAATTTCTAGTTCCGGGCAGGTGGTAAACGCGTGGAGTTCTCGGTGTTGTTGGTGAGTGAGCGGAAGACTGAGAAAGGTTCGTCGGGTAAGTAGAGATCGGAGGAGGTGTCGATTACTAAGGCGTTCGGTGAGCTTGACGCTAATGATGTAGAAAGTGGCTTGGAGGTATGTTGTTGGTTTGTTGATAGGCGTCGATGGAAAATGGTGGCTGGGTCTGGGTGCCTTTTTCCCTCCTGGTAGTGGTGGTTTGAGTAGACATATCTTGTGTTTCAGGAGTGGGTGAGGTTTGAGTAACTTTATATCCTCGCCGTCACTTTGTTTGCCGGCTTATATACTGTTACAACACCGGAAGTCACGTGACCCTGGTAACACGTGATGAGTATCTGGAAGATTCACAAAGAGACAAGATGTACGTTTTTATAATATACAAGACCGGCAAGAAGTGACGGCAACAATTGAATTGCAGACAGAGATAGAGATGGACAATTGAGTCAAGCGTGGTAGTAGGTAAAGTGTGTGAATCGTTCATTGAGAATTATGGCATGTGTTTAAGGTAAAGGGACTGTGGAAATTAAGTGTATTGCAAAGTTGAATTGAGAAAGAATAAACTAGTTTTATTTGAGAAAGGACTTGTATCGCTGAAGTTCTTCGGAAATAATTTTTACGAGTAATTAACTAACGACCAGAGACGTAACAAATTGGTGTCATAGAGTGGGACGGAAAGGAAAAAAGCTGGAAACAAGATGTGCCAAATCCAACTACGACTTAGCAGATTTAATGGCAGCAATACAACAGAAACAAGAAAAGAGACTACAGCAGTGGTTGGAGGAAAAAGAAAAGAAACAAGAAGAATGTGAAAAGAAACAAGAAGAGAGATTACAACAGTGGCAAGAAAACCTGCAACAGTGGCAGCTCGAACAGCAGAATAAACAAGAAGAGAGATTACAGCAGTTGTTGGAGGAAAAAGAAAGGAAACAAGAAGAACGAGAAAATAAACAAGAGAGACTACAGCAGTGGTTGGAGGAGAAAGAAAAGAAACAAGAAGAGAGATTACAGCAGTGGTTGGAGGAGAAAGAAAATAAACAAGAAGAGAGATTACAGCAGTAGCAACTAGAATAAGAAAGGAAACAGGAAGAAAGTCTCCAACAGTTACAGGAAAGTCAACAACAGTGGCAAAACAAATGGAAAACATTAGTAAATTTCAAAGCGAATTAAATATACACCTGGAAAAAAGTTAGCACCCCCGTGTTTTTTTCAAGTGATTCAGATTCGACGTTCTTGTGACTGATTATAAATTACCATTCAATCTAAACGTGTTTATCAAATGAAATTA
>NW_013669263.1:71314-72028 GCF_000517525.1 Limulus polyphemus
TTATACCGAGAAAGTTACGAGAAGTTGTGCTGCGTCAATCCCATGATAGTTTAACAGGAGGACATCTCGGAGTTAAGAAAACATTGAGTCACCTATGACAGAGATTTTACTGGATATCTATGAAGCAAGATGTGGAAGAATGGTGCAGGACATGGAGTACATGTTGTGCTAAAAGGGGACCAAAGCATAAGGGACATGCTCCAATGAAGTTATATCAAGTTAGCATGCCAATGGAAAGAGTAGCCATTGACATTGCTGGTCCTTTGCTTCAAACTCGTGCTAGAAACAAGAACATTTGTATGGTGATGGATTATTTCCTGAAGTGGCATGAGGCATATGCAATACCAAATCAGGAAGCTACAACAGTAGATTTGGCTATTAATGATTTCTTCTTCGGATTTGGTATGCCATACGAACAGCATTGAGATCAAGGCCGTAACATTGAATCAGCTGTTTTCCGTGGATGCTGTACGAAAGACCAGTACAACGCCACTTCACCCACAGTAAGACTGGGACAGGAATTGGCAAAGTTTTGTAATAGCTGCCAAGATGACTGGGATGCCTTACTCCCTCCACTGTTGATGGCCTATAGGACAGCAGAGCATGGAACCACTGGTTATACTGCAGCAAAGTTGATGTTTGGTCGGGAACTTCAGTTGCCAGTGGATCTGTTAACAGGACGCCCACCTTATGAAGAGTTGCCCGAAAATGTGT
>NW_013669263.1:72346-81074 GCF_000517525.1 Limulus polyphemus
CCGAGTTCGTGAAAGTGTTATTGGAAAGGATGGATGATATCCCCCATCAAGTGCGTTCAAACTTTAAAACGGAACAAAAGACGCCGCTGAAGACGTATCACCTGGAAAGGCCACTATCGAAGAAGAAACTCTACTCGGTTTTAAGAAGGGAAACAGTGAAGCCCTTCATGAAGTTACTACCACTGATGACTATTACCAATAATAGGACAATTCCTGATGGAGCAAATGAACCTCACGTGAGGTACAAGCCAGTACGGAAGAAGATACGTCCCGTAAAATTAAGAGACTTTGTTGAATTTTAATTTTTTGTGTTTGTAAATTCTGTACATTTAATTAAGTTATTGTCAATTATCTATTGGTTTAATTTAAGTGGCTATTGTTTGGTTCATTTCTTAGTGGATTGACTTGAAACTTGGTAGGATTATACCTTGGTCCAATATATCCAGAGATCTTTTCATATCTTTTATTTGTCCATTTTAAGGATTTTATGGGGTCAAATGTCAAACACCCCAAAAATGTATATTTTGGGCTCTTTTGCAGTCATACTTACAATAATAAAGACCAAAATTGGTGCAACTATAAATTTTCATGCACTCAACACATTGCTATACAAAAAAAGTTGGATTTGCCCATTTTAAGACTTTTCAGTAGAGTCAGAGCTCACAAAAAGGTTAATTTTGCGGGTTGATCAATTACTTGGCCATATTTTGACCAATTGACGTGGGATTTGGTACAAAGATACATTTCTACAGGTCCCATACACTGACAAACAATGTTTTCATGGATAGTTCCCATAAGAGAACCGGTAATGTTTACCAAGGCCATACAGAGAATGACACAATAATAACAGCAAATGATATGGTGTGAACACCTCTTGCAAGCTGGCAATTATCATACTTGTCATAAGACATTATGTTAGGCCCATTATTTTCTTTAACACAACATTCTTACTCTTAGTTTTTCAAGAATTAGAAGAGTGTATAATAAAAGTATTTCAACCACAATACATACGAATGTATGGTGATTGAAATACTATTATTATAGACATTTCTAATTCTTGGAAATTCCTAAGGAACTAGATTAAAAATGTAGTATTAACGAAAATAATAGGCCTAACACAATGTCTTATGACAAATAATTAATTATAGCAACAAATGCTTGTGTTCCTGGATTATCCACAACTATTAGTAGTGCAACACCAACAGAGAAAAACAACCAGTGAGTCTTCTGGTGAAAGGAATGAGCCCTTTCAAGATCTTAATGTGAAAGTGCCTCCTTGTATCAGTGGCACCCTTGAAAGCCTTCTACAAGAAAAATACCAGACCAACAGAGGAAACTTTCCTGTTGACTTGCATTACAATGATATAAAGAGTTTATCATGTCATACAGACAACTGAACATTTGTGAAAAAATGAGAAGCAACAACACAGATCCTTCTCTATGTCTTACTAATGACAACAGATAAAGCAGAACATACTATCCCCATTACTTAGTTTTGCTATTCTCCAAACTAGATGCTGCACACTGTGTTTGTTTTGAATCCCACACAAAGCTACACGAGGGCTATCTGCTCTAGCCATTCCTAATTTAGCAGTGTAAGACTAGAGGGAAGGCAGCTAGTCATCACCACCCACTGCCAACTCTTGGGGTACTCTTTCACCAACGAATAGTGGAATTGACCATCACATTATAATGCCCCCATGGCTGAAAGGGCGAGCATGTTTGGAGTGATGGGGATTCGAACCCGCAGATTGCGAGTTGACTGCCTTAACCACCTGGCCATGCCAAACCTTGCACACTGTGAACCATGTTGGCTCTTTGCAGGCTGCAGCAATCCGAAATACCATTTAGTATGGTCTGCAAGAATTGTGATCGGTAAGGTCTGAGCAAAACACTTAAGGCCCACATAATATATCCTGTGCACATAGCTTTGTGAAGACTTATGAATAGTGGACAGAACATGGTACTCTGGATGAAAATATTGAGTGCACCATAAGAAAAGAGAAACCTGTCTGGTGAGAAATGTTAAAACAGTTAGTTTGTTTGTTTTTAATTATGCACAAAGCTACACAAGGACTATCTGTGCTCTGCCCACCATGGGTATCGAAACCCGGTTTCTAGCATTGTAAGTCCACAGACATACCGCTGTGCCACTGGGGGCTAAAATGGCTAGTAACGAAAGTTAAGGTTCATACTTCTCCTGGAATTTCACTATTTTCTTCCCGAAAAAGAAAATGAATAATTTAGTTGTATAGTGTAAATATTGGAATAATTGTCTAATGATTTCTTATATTAGGAACCATTAGTATGATAATTATATTTACAGTCATTAGATATCAGTTTATCAACTGGAACTACAGTAAATGTTGGTAATCTGTCAACTCCATCACTATCCTAGCAATTGATTGGCGCTATAAATGGACTCGAGTATATAGGTAAGTGCATCATTGTGCAAGTTATTTCGTTATTCTACTTTTTAATTAATTTGTGTAGTTCTGAATTTAAAAAACGTCGTCGTGGTTTCAAGAGTAGTGGCAAACAATGACAGATTTTCCAAATGGCTGGAAAAGTAGTAAAAAGCACAACATGACGTAAATTACGCTTGAAATCATTCTACATTGGCAGGATGGTGAGCGGGCCCTACTAAGCCATGCTTAAGGAACAGCACACTTAAAGATTGTGTAGAGCCTAAAACGGGACAAAATGTTAGATTTATTTGGTGCTTCATGATGGCTCAACAGATGAAACTTCAACATAACATTGCAAATTGTTCGACTACAACAGGACCTATTACGAGCCCAATCAGGCGTGAATTTCAATCAGTGCTGTGCTTGAATTCTGTAGCAAGCCTTGTGTCACGAAAATACATACTCATTATTGAAATATTGTGGGTCTTCAAAGTGGTTTAGTCTCACTATAGTTACAATTTTTCTTGTGACATTTCATCACTCTTCAGAAGAGTATTCCCGATAGTGCCATTGAAACAAAGTTTGGATACTTATAGTATTTTGGCACTTGTGTATAAAGTTATAATCATAAATAAGTTTTGAAGGCCGTAAATAGGCCCAAATAAAATGTTTTTAATTGTGTGCCAGTTTAACTTTGAATATTATTTATGATTTTAAAGTTTGCATGTTGAGAAAGGAAAGTTTCATGCATAGTTTGCTGTATGTCAAGACTGTACTGGATTAGCAAGTAAAGAATCAACCATTCGTTTTGCTTAATACTTGTTTATTGTCAGATATACAAGGAGTGAACTCCTGATTTAGATAATAAGAAACACTAACGGATGGATACATTGGTTGAGCCTACTTAACAAGACTGCAAAATACACAAAAGATATTTTGTAAATGGGGAAAAAAATTAATACCATTTTTCTGTATGCGAGGAATTTTGTTCATAAAATCAACCGTAAATTAGACAAATCAATATACAAACATGAAAATATGCCACAAGAAAAATTTAGAAGGTTCATTAATCTAAAGGTTGCCAAACTTCAAACACCAATAAAGGTCAATTAAAGATCAACCCTCTCTCTGACATTACACGTTGTTAAAGAACGTGGAACTTCTGTTATGAAATAAACAATTCCTTTGATTATCTAATCATTCATTTTGCTGTTTGGCGAAAGTTTGAATTATTCAAAAAAGAACAAACAGACTAATGTCCAGATTCGTCCCTGGGATGTCAATGGTAATGAGATATAAAGCTAGTTAAAGGTGGTATTGTCTATGAGAAATTATTAATCAAGTGAATATCAAAATTTTAGATGATACTTTGACAGTAGAAGAATATACAGTAAAAAAAAAAAAACTCTGTGTAGCTTAAAATGACACATTAAATGTTTACATCTAAAAAAGTGGGACCCACTTTTTGAAAATACATAGAAAACCTAATAATTGTATCGATGGTGGTATCTTACAATACTTCCCTCAAAGTCTTACTGTGTCATATTCTAATATCAGCTAATACTCAATCTATACGGCCATTTAGTCCCATTTTCGGAAGAAGTGATCTTGTAGACATACCAGCTTTAATATTTTTTGGATATCTTTATAATTATCGTTGTTTTCAAAACGCTTGATTCTCTGTTGTATAACTTAAAGTATTTAAAATTAATATACCAAACATTTCTTATTATAAGTTACAATTCAAGATAAGATGTTCATTTTGTTATAAAATGTTAGCCAAGCATTTTGTTCATTTACAGATTATAACTCGATATTATGGCTCACAGTTTATATGACATGTGGATTCAGTCAAAATGCAACATTGAAATTCTATTTGCACAAATGTCTAGAAGTAACCATGGATGGGCCTAACGTCAATTTGAAGTTTCAAAAATTGCTGTAATCCAAGATGATGGCAGAACATGAATGCACGATGCTGAATGTCAGATCGTGTGTGTTACAAGTTATCCATGGAGCATGTCATCATGGCACTGAAGCAACTAGTAGGAAGCTAGATGGGTTGTTTTCAAGTATGTACTATTTATTTACAGACAGCCCTGCACTTGAAGAAGACACCAAGAATGCAACAAGCAGTGACAAGTTTCTATTAAAATTTTGCAGTCACCACCAAGTGGAAAATGTTGCTGTGGTTGAAAGAGTGCTTGACATATGGCCCAACATACAATGATATATAAAAAGGACTAATGACGAAGGGGACATGGAAGTAAAAAAACCCACAAAATTCGTCATTCGAGATCGTCAATGTATTTTATTGATGCTTTGACATTGGCTAAATTGCACCGTTTCTTGTCCATTGCCAGACAGGTGACTTCACTTTTACAGACATATCAGTATTATGTGTCAGTGCTGCCATTCCTATGTGAGGGTATTCAAAGTCGTGAAGTAATCAGGAAGATAGACACGGATGTAAGTTTCAATGTGAATGAATAACAAAATTACCATCCCCATGCAGAAATAAAACTTGGATTTGCCATAGAACAGGAGGTTCAGCAACTCCTCAGAAAGAAGAAAGTGAGTCCATTATAAGTGATGTCATTCCATATGAAGTGTAGACATTTCTTGTCAATATATGTGCAAAGATGTCAGAAAAATAACCAATGAAACACAAGATGGCAAGACATATGGCAGCCCGGAATCCACTGGTTTTGGCCATCTGTAGACCAGCAACAATCAATCACATGGAGAAAATGCCGCTTATCATGTGTGACTGGATGCTTAACATCCTATGAATGTGACTTGATTCTCCAACAATTTCGAGAATTTTTGGATGTTGTTATCACAGCAAACATTGTATCCTACAAGGATTATGATCCTTTTTGTGAAAGATGGCATATCTTTTGACAAATTGTTAATGGCAGACATGGGTAAAAACAACTGATTTAAATGTCTGTGGACAGTAGTTAAAGAACTCCTGTTTCACGAGCAAGCAAGTGTAGAAAGTTTTTCTACGAACAAACAGCTTGAGGTGGAAAATTTAAAGGAGCAGTCTTTTATGGCTCAGAGATTGACAGGATTTCAAAATCTCTCCTAACAAGTGGCAGACAGAAATACAAGGTATATCTGGCACAGCAAAGAACTGTAAACTGGAAGAAGGGGGAAAAAAGTGGAAGAAGCAATTGCTGATGTTGACAGTATGAAAAGGAAGAAACAATGACACTAAAGACATTGATGAACTGTTGCACACTGTTGATTAGTTGGCTCTTGAGGCATAGAATGTCAAGAAAGTCAGTGAAATGTCTGCAGCTATAGCCAAATCAAACAGTATGAGAATGCTTTTGAAGAAAAAAAAAACAAACAAAAAAAAACAATGCAAGTGACTGAAATCCAGAAACTTGATTCTGAAATAAAAAATAAAGTGAAAGCTATAGTCTCAGTAGTAAACTGTCAGTGATAGTATATATATATATATATTTCTATTGATATTGCATTATTCAATTCACATTTGGTTTTTCTTCTCAATAAAATAAATATTTAATATGGAACTGTGTTAATTCGATTATTGTGTAATTGAGATGTGATTTGCTAAACTAGTCCTGAAAAACAATCATGAAATTTTTGTTTGAACTCTGAACAGCACTAAATACAATGATTAGTAACTCACAACAATTCAGCAGTCACTGTGAGGAAACAGCCAGTGTCTAACTCTGTAATGACAGAGCTTTTAACAAAATATGAAAGAACATTAAAGTGTCTTAGCGTCTAACTAAGGAAGATGATGGACCAGAATTGCTTAAGAGGTTTATCATTACTAAGCATTAAGCTGCATGGGCAAATGCAATGGATATTGAGCACTAATAAACAATTTTGTTGAAATGATGGCATGGAGGAAGACTTTGTAACCAAAAAAATGAGAATAAAACTGATGCATTTGTTGCACTTTTGCATTTGTATGTAAAATCACTATTGTAATTTTTCAATCCTAAAATGTTTTATCATATTGGGAGGGACCCATTTCATAATTTTTTGAGGGGAAGGATTTGAAGTTATGCCACTGTTCTAAACTATTTATGCACCAGACTACTTATGGGTCCATGCATATGTTGGTTACAGGAGTCCTAATAACATATAAATCACACAGAAAAAGTGCACATAAATACTGTCAATATGAACAATTTTACCCATTTTTTGCTAACTTTTTACATGGAGTGTTGTAATGGGCAAAAAACATAAAATTACTCAATATGATACAATATATATGGATCCCACCAATAAATAGTTCAGTTATATAAAACCTTATTACATTTAGTCTATATAAATTTAAGTATGGACTGATAAAATTAAAAACTATGTAAATTTTGCAAAAAAAATAATCAAATATCTGCAATATACTAGTGACATCAATGTAGCTTATCAACATGGAAAGTTCTAAGTATTTGTGTCATGATAAAAGTTTCACTGCCATTTTATTATATTACCAGTTTTTCCAATCAGGATACAAAATTATAACATTTTCCTATGTAGCTGCAAATTTCATACTTAAAACAAAGTATAAAGTTCTTGTCCTTAATAGGTCTATCAGCAAATGTCTAATTTAAAGTATTAAAGAATACCTATCAGTTCAGTACTTATTTAACTAATGTGTCAGAATTACTAGAACGCACCTTTTCAAAGTGGAAAAAATTAGTATTAAGTCATATTTTTCTCATGTAGATAATAAGATGTGATATAAGTTAGAGCAGTTTAGGATTTGATACTGTGTAACAAAAGTTACAATGCTGGTATTAGTCTACTGGAAATTTTTTATATAACCTTGATCAACCTAAAAATATTGAACCTTGCTAACCCTTTTGTGAATAAAAAAGCTAAAACATGTTCCAAATAATTAAGAAACAATTACTGCATACATAACGTACAACTTTTCGTTTTGCCCATTAGTTTAAAAGGAGCAAAATACTTTATTTGTTATGACACATCACATTGCTCACATTCCTATATTTGGTTTGTGTGTGTATAAAAAATTAATTCTTGAACAGCTTAATCTTTAATAAAGATTAAATTCTGATCGGCCCACTATTATACAATTATGAGAGATTTTATAGATGTAAAAATAGTATATTTATTGATACTTTTCATAAATATTATTACTGGTAACTTGGAAATTATAAAAGAGAAACCGTTGTGTGGAATATTTAAAAAAGGATCTAAATAGAGAATTGCCACAAAATGTAATAAGCAAGATATTTAAAATCTATTGAAAACAATATTGATGAATACATTTTTAATCTTAATTATATCTTATCCATCTATATGGTTTTTGGAATGGAAGTTTTATGCACTTAAAAAAACAAGACTTAAGATATGCAATATAAAAAAATACCTTATAGATTTAACGTTTTATCACTTAAAAAATTAGATCCAAGGAATAAGGAAAAATATGTTACTGTTCCCATAGACATAGATTATTTTAATTTTGGCTTTATTTGTAAAAAATTTTATGCAATAGTTATGATCAATGAAATCAATAGTACACATACATTTCAATTTATTAACCTATCTAAAGATTCAGTAATTAATAATTTCATTAAAGCTTATAAAAAACTTTACTCTAAACCAAATTATTCTGTATATTTACCTGTTCTATATTCTATTCCTAAACTGCATAAATCTCTGATTAAATTTATTATTTAACATTTTATTTGATAAAATTAAAAATGTAAATAGTAATAATAAGAAACACAATTTCTGGATAATAAAAAATAATCAACCTATTTTAAAATAAGTAAATAACTGTGAACAAGTGAGAAATATTCAAACATTTGATTTTACCACACTGTATACCATAATTCCATTGAGATTTCATTCCTGTTATGAATTTATTAATAGAACAATAAGGCCATCCATTCATAGCACTGGAAGAAAGAAAACTTACCTTCAAAAATATAAAATATATATATTAAGTTTTGTATTTATTATAATTTTTCAATAACCAGGTGTTTAAACAAGTAACAGAAGTTCCAGTGGGAGCTAACTATTCTACTTGTAGAGCGAATTTATATCTTTATTTCATGAAAATAGGTTTCTTGAAAATTTATTAAATCCAGAAATTTTTGCTTTAACTTATAGCTAGATAGATGATTTAATTATTCTAAATAATCCTGAGATAAACAATTTTATTAACACTACTTATCTGGTAGAATTAGAAATTGAAAATACTTCAATTTTGGATGAAAACACACATTATTTAGATACCCTTTTTTAATAGTAATGTGCCCAACTTGTCTGTTATAGGTATTATAACTTCACAATTATTCAGATTT
>NW_013669263.1:81479-84775 GCF_000517525.1 Limulus polyphemus
TATTCAGATTTTGAAAAAATTTTTTTAAATGAATTATAATATTTCATTATTAATGTTGAAATATTGATGCAAAAATTAGTATTTAATGGAATTAATAAAGAAACATTAAATAAAACAAATAAAATATTTTTTTTATAAAGTAAAATTAAGAAGTTTTTGCTTGAAGTTTCCGATAAGTATTTTTATTTTTAATAAGGTCATTTAAGTAACTTGGCACTATTGTTATATAAAAACTCTGAAAAATGGTAGCTACAGTGAACTCTGCAATTAAAATTAATGGGTGATGATTGGGAGTTATACTATTTTAGATAACTTGGTTGGGCTTTTATACTAGTACAATTTGTCTACTGTACTACTAATTAACTTAATTTAGGACTTTACTACTATGATGGGGGCTGGAATGCCAACATCATGAAGTAAGTTTATCTTACTTACCTCCAGTGGTAGAAGCTTTTTTCTTTTCTATTATTACTTTTAGAGAGCATTCACATTCTCACAACTGCCTGCAGGCAGCGAAGGATGACATAGAGATGTGGGACATTGTGGGCTTGAACACTCACATCTTGCTCTCCTAACTTATATATTTTTTCTTCTTCTTTACTACTATGACGGGGGCTGGAATGCCAACATCATGAGGTAAGTTTACCTTACTTACCTCCAGTGGTAGAAGCTTTTTTCTTTTCTATTATTACTTTTAGAGAGACTTCACATTCTCACAACTGCCTGCAGGCAGTGAAGGATGACATAGAGATGTGGGACATTGTGGGCTTGAACACTCACATCTTGCTCTTCTAACTTATATATTTTTTCTTCTTTAACATGCAAGACTGGTGAATTGAGGTTAAGACTTATAAATGGTGTATCCCAACTGTAATGTAGGTCCTGCTTCAACAGTCACCTCCAAAATCCAGGGCACATTTTACATCCCCCCATTATAGCCTGTACCATGGGGATCCTTTTAATTTATGCAGTGTATTCAATTTCATTTTTTGTTTAGGCCTGTTCTGTTTATTATTATATAATATGATAATGACTCCAACAAAATGTTTTAGGTCTTAACAGCTTAGTTTTGTTTACACAAGACATATATATCGACATTAACTATGCGTAAAATGTTAAAACCCTATGTTGAGGTCTTCTGTAACAAGAAGAAATTAGAAGTAAAATGGAAGAAATAAATCTAAAATAAGTAAACTGATTATCTGATGATCAAATTCCTCAGATAGTCTTGCTCATATGCATCAACAGTCCAAACTTTCATCAAAACAAAGCTTAAATCATCCATTGTTTAAGTTACAAAGGTTCGTATAATGACAGAACTGTCCACTGGTATATTTTAGAAAGTGTCTCAGACATTTCAAAGCACATTTCTTCACAAGTGAAGAACCACTTTTTTATTTGGTGTATGTTCAGAAATACATTACACAATTATACTTTCACCCAATACACACATTGTTGATGACAAAGATATTGACAAAGAATAAAAAATAACTTAGAAAAGCAGGAAAAAGTTAAATTTCTGCTGCTAATTTTAGTCTTCATTATTAATTTTTTACTTTACAAATTCCTCCCTTCTCATACTAAAACAAAGTCAACAAATACAGCAGCATATTATCCATAGCTCATTACCATCTTTGCTACGAGTGTTTGAAATACAGAAGTGTAACAAGTAAATAAACTGCAACTACCACAGACATCACCTTAAGTATAATTCTTATAACACTGTGTTTTAATTAGGTGGTTCATATAATATAAAACTAATTTTTTTGTTTGTAACAAGGTTTGCTTTCTTGGTTGAACATATTATTATGGTTGCTTTTAAAGAACCCATACACTCCTATATTTTTAAAAGGCACATTAATTATTGTTGTTAATGACAGTTAAATAACATTAACTTTTGTAGGAAAATTGTCTGAAAAATTTCTGAATCCTCACTTCATTAATCTAGTGGATCTGAAGGACGACACACAAACATTAAAGTCTTGATCAGTTTTTAGATGTTTAAAAGTATATTTATAAGTAAGTTTTCAGTATACCTAAACAAGTCCTATTTTTAAATAATTTAAAACAGTCTAGGACATAGCTGGAAAACCTTTTGAGAATGTGCAAAATTATTTTACATACAATCTCTATGCCTTCAGATATATATAAATAAATAAATATATATATATATATATTGGTCAGGCAAAAAACAAACTTAGGACAGCAGTGAATGCCACGTGCCAAAAACATTTTCTCATGTGCCACCTTGGGCATGCATGCCATAGGTTCGCCAGCCCTGGTCTAGGAAATCTAAGTTGTTGAAACTGCATAACTCTTAATGGCTCATTTTTTTACAGTTATAAGAAATGATAGCATAGTATATTTTGTTAGTCTACAGCTACTACAAACTCTGATCACAATTTGTAAATAAAATAATTGAAATAAACTCATCACCAGTTACTTGAAATACATGTATAAAAAATTACATTATTTATAAGTTTGTATAGTATAACTTCTTTTAGACAAATAAATAAAATAGATTATTAGTCTCACTAGGTACATTATTTATAATAAACAAATTCTATATCCATAACTTTTAGATATATAAATGATAAAAATCAAATACCTTGAAAATTTAACACAGTTAAAAAATCCAATAACTTAATAAGAAAATTTGAAAGTAATTTAAATGCTTAAATATTTGGAGAATTTAGCTTTTGTCCTGGTTTCTCAAAGCTGACTGTTAAATTCTACAATGGTATGCTGTAGCACAATTTAACAAACACACATGCACGTAAAACCAGGATGATTAAATATAAAAAATGAGCATTGGGAAATTAAAATTCAGTTATGAACAAAAGGACACAAGAATAATTTACATAGTAGAAACTTATTCAAACAAATAACTGCTCTATCTGGATAACGAACTATTTAAATTTAATTATAAAAATATCTTGTATACAATAAACATCTGTAATCTAAAAATAATAAAAGGCTTACTTTACACATGATACAACATGAAGCATAACTTACAAAAATTATGTATATTGTTCAGATGTGACCTCAACAATTGAAATAATTTTCTACAAACTGCAGAGCAAACAGAAAAATAGTGTTTAAGAAAAATAATATATGCATAAAAACATGCAGATATTACACATACACTCTCATAGGTACATATATTAAAGCAGTGGTTCCCAACCTTTGCTCCACCAAGGACCCCTTTTATTATCATTTTTTTCCCTCGCGGAACCCATGTTTTTGAAAAATTCCACCTAGCCAACAAACTGTTTTTATTAACTAATAATTAACTC
>NW_013669263.1:85293-103072 GCF_000517525.1 Limulus polyphemus
AAATAAAAGACATATATAATTGAGTGTGCAATTAAAAAGAACATCAGTATTAAAGCATTGTATGCACAATGCCACAAAATAATTTTTCTTAAATAAATAAAATTTTGATAGCTACAATAATATATGATTTCTTTCTTCCTACAAAAGATAAATCTCATGTGATTTTGTCCAAGACAAAAGAACTTTACAAAGTGTGGTAATTCCTCTCAGTGTGGGCCTTATAGAATTTAAACCCAACATACAAAATGGCTAGAAATCCAAGTGACAAAACAATTCCCCCAATAAAACTTGGAGCATCAAACCTACGAGCAGATAATGGAGCTGCAGATGGAGATGAGGCAGAAACAACTGAAGAGGTTTTGTTTTCAGTTGAGATATCTGGAGAAAATGTAGTGATCTCCTCTGCAGAAACTGTAGATTGAGCATTAGATGTTGTTGTAGGCAATTCTGTATCATTAGTACTTGTAGTTAGAATCTCAGCAGATGGGCTTTGGTCCATAGTTGAATAAACATTTAAATCTACATTATCGTTTTAGAGGAGATAAAGAAAAATTAAATATTATTATCGTCTTACAGTTCACAAGTGTAGCTGCATCATCGTAAAACATTATATAATAGAATGGTGAAATAAAAAAATATTTTTGTTTATGTTTTTTGCTAACAGAAGTGGTTTTACATTTACCATAAAGTTTATTTGGCATGTTCTTTTTTTGATTTCCTTCAAATTTAGTTTCCTGTTATATAAGGTATATATATTTTTGACAAGCCTATCCATGATTATTTCAAACTACACACACAACTATTTCAACACCATTCTTGACTTATATTATTTACTTTTTGTAGAAGTGTTCTTAAAAGTAGAATCATAAATAATGAAATTTAAATAATCTTTCTAATTTAATTCTTATCAGTTTCTTACACCACAAACAGAACAATGAACACGCATTTCATAATGTAATACACAAATGTCATTTGTCTACACAAGTGAAACCCATGAACTGGACTTTTAAGAAAAAAAACCCTAAGAATCAACAATATAAACACACACACACACACCTTTTTAGCAATTTAACAGATTTGTTGAAACTACATTTTCAGAGTTCAATAATTTCTTCACAGACATTCAGCATTGTGTGATACCTTGTTTTCTATCTTTTTTCATTAGTATATAAATTTAAGCATATCTTTTGTTTAGTCTGATTCTGTGCAGTTTTGGCATAAACATGGCCCAGAAAACTATTGAATTGCTTTTTATGGTTACCTTTGTTTCTTCATTGTTTCCTATTAAGTATGGAGCAATAATTTGAATCAATATACATCTACACACAGTTCTACTTGGTTACTGACATGAGCACTTCAATGGATGTACATCTATAATTGTTGACTAACTCACAGGTCCAATTGGGATAGAGATTGTCCAGTGTTTTATGTAAGTATGCACTGTTTTTTTTGCCTTGCAATACAGATTGTTGTTCGCTTCACATCATGTGTATTGTCTGTATATTTTCTTAGCTTAAATCTTAGTCATTCAGTTAAATTCAGAATTACACTGTGATTATCCTACACATCCATTATATAGTGGACCTATCCGATACTATTTTGGAATTCAGTTAACCTGAGAATACCACTGGTATGAAGGAAAAAGAAAGTTTGGTGCCGTGACCACAGGATTTATTGTGGAGTTTTCTGTGTTTTTACTAACATCCATACTGGCCCTTGCTTGACCTTTTGAGTATAAGAGTTTAAAGGAATGCTTTTACTTCAAGAATGGCTTATTCCCAAAGTAGAAGTACATATATAATCAAGAAGGAGAGTTTGCTGCCAGAGAGATATGGTTGTATGAGAGGTGTTAAGCCAGGAAAAGCCCTATACTGGAAATAGGACTTTTACTGTTATTGTAAAGGGTTTCTAACACTTATCTCCCTACAGCTGCAGGCTGAGGATTATCATATAATATTTAGTGCACCCAAACCAGTAGTTCAAACCATAACCCCTGAGAATCAATCCTGGCACAATGGAAGTGAAGATGACTGACTATTGTCAAAGTGAACTGGCACTTGGGGAAATTGCTAAATGACTCCCAGACTTTTGCTATCCAGAGTACCACAGCTACAGCTCTGGTCAAGACTATCCACGACCAGCCAAGAAGGATTAGAAGTGCCACAGGTGGATGACCTCTTTCAGTGACAGCTGTTTTCCTTGTAGGTGAGACAGTGAGCAACCATGGGTAAGAACAGTGAACCATGGAGAAATAGTATCCTGCAAAAATTACCATGGCTGATGACAAAACCTGAGGTCCTGTAGGACAATACGAGTTGTCACAAGCAATCCATCACCTTGCCACCCTGGACAGGGAATTATTACTTACCTAAGCATCAGGATTCTTGTACTATATATATATATATATATCACCCTGTACCTGTGACATTTGCACATTTTCCCATACCAAAAGTCCTTGTGAGTAAGGCAAAGCATATTTTGTCCTCAATGTTTAAAAAAGTAGCAAAAGAAGATCTGAACCAATTTTTGAAGAGTTTTAGGTGAAATGGCTAGACTCAGGAGGATGTATGAATTTCATTTCCTGATTCTGAGCCTGGATAATCCAGCACTAGATGCTACTAAACACCTGGAGAAGCAACAGGAGGACTGGAATTAAGAGTAAACCTGCTTACATGTATTACCTGAACTGATTGCATAATAACTCCTATCTTGCTATGGCAAAAGCAGATTGAGATGATTTACTCATGGACAAGTTGATCAAGGTACATCCTCACAAAGCAATGAAGCACCACCTGAGTGTGTGAAATATCCTCATCTTAAAAGAAGCAGTTTCAGTCACAACCAGATGTGAAGTAGCAGCTTTCAGCCAGTCATGAATGAGGAAAAACCACAGCAAAAGTTATAGTGGCTACACCTCAAATAAACTGATCTACTTTGTTACTCCACTATATCAAGCTAGTTGTACCAAAGATTAACCAGCTGCTCATACATCCAGGAAAACCAATGCAATCACACTGGTTTCCAGTGAATGGCTAGGTCTGTCTATGGGATACAACCACAGCCAATTATACTGTTGCCTAGACATTGATTGCCCAGGACAGGAAAGGCAAAGCATCTGCTTTCCTTGTGAAGTGGTGAGACACTGGCAGATTAACTGCCTGTACTTCATAAGCAACAAAGACAGCAAGGCTATCAGTTCCAGCCAATGGCTTAGAAGATGCCAGCTAACCAACATTGCCTGTACCTTATAGAGTAGCAAAGTAAGTAAGGTTTTTGATACTGTTCAATGGATCAGCAGGGTCAGGACAATCAACAGCAAATAGAGGATGCTGTAACAACCACACCAGACAATTGAAAGAGTCCAAGTAAGGCCTAGCCATCAGCCTGGAGGAACACAGGTTGTTACCATAATGAGTTTATGGAAAACACACATGAACTAAATGGTTTCTTATCCAGGAAGCAGGCAGCATTAGCTCAGACTGATGAAGTGTTGTTTTGTAATTACAAGCAATCAGCAAATCAATCCTGGAATGGTTAAAGGTGTAGCAAGTCAAGTTGAAGAAACCAATAATGCTACGGTTGTCTCTCTCACACCATAGCCAAAAGCTACCAATACATCTGAGATTGTTGGATGATGATTGTGTGAACAATCTAGGCATAGAAAAATGTATTCGTTATACCAGATAGCCAACTGTGTTGAACAGTGGTGGCTCACCACAATATAGGTAATGGTGATGCAAATCCAACAAAGCAAGTGTTGTACTGGCTTCAATAGAACACTAGGTAAATCACCAGAGATGAGATACAGCAGAAGTTGAAGAATTGAGTCATTAACCTTTGATGAGTGCTTGATAGTCTCCAGTACTGATTGTCAGAAAGAAGATAAGTACAAGCTTCTGTACTGAATTTATAAGGGTGGACACATTAATTTACATTGATACTTTTTATTTTCATTTACTGTTAACAGATGAATGTCTGAACACAGATTCCCAATGGTTCAACATTTTGGATCTGATATCCAGATACTGGCAAGTAGGATGATGAGACAAACCCATGACTGTTTTTCGTACAAGATAGCTTTATACGGGATTCATTCTAACCTATCTGGCCTATTTAACAGGCTTACCACCTTTTAGAGGCTAATGGAACTTACAGTGAAGGAACTGCAATGGGACAGATGCTTGGTCTAAATAAATTATAATTTGGTGTTTTTGTTGCATGTTCAAATTTGCAGCTGAGAACCTAAAAGAAATTTCAAGTAATTTAAAAGGCTTGAAAGTGAAACTGTGAAAGTGGTTGGTCACACTGTATGGAGAGATGAAGTCTCTAAGGATCAGGATAAGGTAGCTATGATAAAAGATTGGCCTCAACCTGTAACTGAGTGAGAAATTTGCAATATCCCAAGTTCTGCATTGTATTGCCAACTATTCATGGCCAACTTCTACAAGATAGCAACATCATTGTCTGATCTCATGAAAACTGAGAGCACTTTGGATGGAACAAAGCATTGCAACCCCTGAAACTTGCTTTAGTAAATGTTCCAGTGTTCCTAACAATAAAAATATAGTGAGTTCATGTTAGACAACAAAGCCATTGACTATGGAATAAAGGCAATGTTATCACAATTGCAGGACAGAGTAGATTGTGTAATAAAATTTACTAATCATACACTCACCTCCTGAATGCAGACACTGTAAAACAAAGGAAGAACTGCTTGCAGTTGTGGTCTTTGTTAAACACTATCACCACTACTTGAATGGTAGGAGATTCACTGTCTGAATGGACTATGCTAAGCTGAAGAAGCTAATGAACTTTAAAAATCTGGAAGGAATGACAGCATATTTGATCACAATGATACTTTAATATGACTGTCATAGTGGATCACCTAGACTTGCAATACAAAAATGAAATATAGACAGGCTATCTCACTGCATGATAAGACCTTGTTCATTTTCGAAATTTCCTAATCCTGGACACTACGATAAAATTGAAACCATGGCCACTCTCCCCTTAGCAATAGTTAGCCATAAAGTAGAAGAATCTTCTGGTGGATGGAAGATAAAAGGAAGAACCTCAAGCTAGCATGGGCACTCCTTGCAGCGCAACAGGGTAAGCATGACCCATATTAACAAATGTACATAGCACAGATACATGACCTGTGGCACTTTTATGGTCAGTTACAAATGCAGGAAGGTGTGCTGTATTGTTTCTATAAGCTATCAAGCCATGGTTCTCTGACTGTGCTGCATCTAGTATATCTCGGAGCTTTAAGGCAAGAAGTTCTCCAAATTTTACATAACACAAAGACTGGAGGGCATCAAAGTATTACCTGCACCTGTGCTATCATCTGATGGTGGTTGTTTTGTAATTTACTGATCAGGAATGCATGGTCCATCCATATTCCTCTAGTTATGACCAATGAAAGTGAGCATATTGCATGGATTAAATAATAAAACAATTCAAGAGGAAATGCAACTTTGCATGAGGGAATGTAATCTTCCTGATAGCTTTCCCTCAAGTGAATGTAATTTTATTTCATTATTTCTATCCCTGGTGTGGTAATACACAAGTATATTAACATTATATAAAATCATTAATGAGTGATATATTACACAAAGAACAGAACAGTAACTTACCTTCACATTAAACACCAAGTGTGAGATTAAATCTGGTGACCAAGAAGGTATTATTGCAAAATACACTGCACCTGTTATTTACATTAATACTAAAAAGAATGTTTGAATTTTGACATCTAAATATTTAGCATGTAGTGAATTTTCATGTCAGAGATAAAAGTCAGAAAGAAACTTGCACTACGACTGATAAATAGTAGTGCAAAAGATATATCTACTGGATCAAGTTGAAATATTCACGAGTCAGTGAAATTATCAGTAGTAAATTGAAATGCAGAGATAGCAGGTTATATATTATAAGAAATAACCTTCGTGTACCCAGCATTTTATTTGGTTGCAATAGAACATTTAGTCATGCATAATAGTATTGATAAACACAGAGTTTTATTAAATATTTTCTTAACCTAGTTTCATTATAAAGTGAAGTATTGATCCCTTTCAGCACGATGCCCATTCTATCATGCTCCAAGGGCAAAATTGCACTAATTGAAAAAAATTAGAGAACTTATTTAAACTTGCATTTCAGATTTTACTTTTTAAATAATACTATAATATTAAACTGTTTCTAGTAAATTATCTTATTTAACGAAGTTCAAAGAAAAATGTAACAAAAAAATCCAATATATATTTTAGACTGTGAAAAGCATCCTCTAAAGCTAAAACATTTTCTTTCAATATTTGTTTAAAATTTTTCCTTGTACTTTAGAACTTGTTTTGCTATCTAACCTTTATTTAGTCTTCTGTATTCATAAAATAGCATCTGGACGTGATTAACCTGTTTTAATATTTTAACCAATCATAGCCATATCAATTTCAGTACCACCTCATTCAAAGTACTGTATCTCACATTTGGCAACTTACAGGATGGTAATTGAAGCATGTAACAAAATATGGTGTGTTTTATTTTAAAACAGGAAAGTTGATGGTGCTTATTATAAAAATTGACACTAGTTTGAAGCTACAGTTAGCATAGGGTATTTGGTCTCTTGTTGCGTACCTTGAAAATTTTACTTTTTAAAAGAGCTACATGGCAGGTACGTGACTAATATATTTTATAGCATCTAAAAATACGCTATACCATTTAAATGTATATTTTAATCATTATATTGCAGTATTAACTCAAAATAAATATTTTTCACAAACGAAAGTTGAATCATGAGTATAAGAGTCAAGATTTACCAAATTATTGGTGTGTGAATACATGGACATTACAAGTGAATTAGGCTTAGTGAAAGAGGTTGTAATATTTATATTTTTTTGTATTTAAAATAGAACTAAATAAACTAATTTAGTTAGTTTTGATATTTAGTTTATAATAAAAATATAATTCACTATTCCAAAAAATGAGCTTGTGCCATTTGTACATACTACTGGTATGTCACAGAAATGAAAATATGCCTTGAGCACTGTTCATGCATTTGATATAAGGTTTTCTTGGCACAACAAACACAAGCTTGAAATAAAGATAAATAAATTAATGAAACAAATTTAAAATTAAATACTTTATTTTTCTGAAAATAAATGCCTGTAGGAAAGTTCCTGTCAAATTTTAAACAGTTTATTGAACTAATTTTATTTTTGGAATTAAATTTGATGAGAGTTATGTGACCTACATGCATTGTAAGTAAGTCGTACTAGAAGGATTAACCCTTTTGCAATGGGAGCCTCTTTAAATGCTTTTCTGCACAAGTCAGTGTAACATTCAAAATTTAATTAAACACCTTTAATATCAAGGTATGTGAATTAATTTAATATTATAATGCGTTATGATTCGAAGTTTTATTTTATCCAAGTTTGAAGTCCTTTATTTTGAAATAAACCTTTAAGAACTACTTAAAACTTAAGATGTATTGACAGATGACCAATAAGCTATAAAAATTCTGACACTTTGTATCTTCAATAATATAATGGCAGTACTTTAAAGATATGTCTAGACAATATGATGCTAAGATAACCTTTTGACTCTTTCATTTCAAATTTCTCTGAATGAATACAGTTTAAACAATACATATTTCAGCTGCTGGTAGCTGCCATGCCCACCTTTAACAGATTTGTTTGAGATTTATAGCCTCCATGTAGATGTTACATACACAAGTGTATAACCATTTTACAGTATAATTTAACAATGGTTATTTTGAAATTGGCATCATGTTGTCGTCACGGAGTACATATAATTGACTATAGTATGATTGGCTTTTTGATCAAATATAGCACTTATGATTGTTTCTTACCTAAATATGTTATAGTTAGAGATACAGTTTAAATTGTATTTAGGTTTTGCTATTATATTTTAGTAAATTATGTATTAGTTATGTTTTGAAAAGCACAATTAAAAGGTTTAAACATTTTTTGAATATGTTATACTTTGTGTCCATTCTCAAGGCTTACGATATTATGCACTGAACAAATATTTAGCCAAAAGATTATGCATGTCTCCCAAAGAAACTGTAATATGCCTCAAGGGTACCATTGACTTGTGTTGAGATGAACAATACGTGGAAAAAAGACAAGAAAGAAAATAAAACATTAAAAATTAACTATATGTGAAAAGAATAAAACCAAAAATTGCAACTATAAGCAAAACAACAGTTTTAAAGATATTCTACAAAAAATTAAAAGGTATGTTTTTGATTTTCTAATTTTAATCATTTCATTGCATTATATTTTGATGATAATAGTTAGAGTTAGTGATATGGTAAAGAAAATGAAAAATAAAATATAAACATTTACCTTAAAAAAACTTTTGATATCCTTTTAGGAGGTTCTAGAGATTATGCAAATGAAATATGAGGAAAAGTATTTTTATATTTAAAATGAAAATCACCTTGCGCTTGATTTGTTTATAACAGAAAAATAATATATTTTTTTGTAAAAACACTTGATTATAAAACTGTTATTATCTGTTACCAGTTTTTGAGAGGATACATTAAGAAATCTCAGAGTTACCACAAGTTTTGTTGTAAAAGTGAAATTCATGACTTCATTGCTTAGGAATATTGTATTTTTGTATTAGGTAATAATGAATTTTAAAAGTTTTTTTTCTTCTTAGTTTTCATGTGTTGTTTTGTCTTTATGTTAATGTGAAGTTAGAAATAATGAAATGCTAAAATCCAAAGTACTCATGGAAATAGAAATCATTAAAACACAACATTTTTTAAGTACACAATTTAAAATCTAATCAAATCACACATAAAAAAAAAACATTGGTCATGTGACTACTTAGTTTACACACTGAACTTAAAGATCACAACAACTGCATACTTTCAGACTTGCCAACTTTGTGTGTGTGTGTGTATATATGTGTGTGGTTTGCACTGATTTTGATTTTACACTCCTGTAAAATGATGTGATTGGATGTTCAAACATGTAGCGTCTGTTTTGAGACTAATGACAGTCTTAATGTTTAAGTCAAAATTAATTGTCAGTTTGAGAGGAAGATGCAATAGGATATGTGTGTATTTAGATATTTAGAGGTTACTGCCCTTGCATGTTTTAAGAGAATAACCAGTCATGTGATGAGGCTCATGGGTAAAATTGAGGTTTCCTCTTTAGTATGGAGTATGAAATTTAATATAGATCCATACAATTTTGCTTCATTATTGATAATAATAGTTCAACAGATATACATCTTGAGAGACTACAACTGTTGACTAATTCACAACTCCAGCAGGAAAATAATTATCCATTGTCTTACTCAAGAACGTACACTTTCTTTGTACTTTGTGATATAAATAACAAATGTTATACACTTTACATCATGTGTCCAGTTTCTGTATTTCCTTAGCCTAAATCTTAAGTCATTTGTTAAATTTAGATTTAATGTGATTATCCTGCACAACTCTCCCATGACAAACTGAATCTTTGTGATACTTCCCCTAAAATTAGTTAATCTGAAAATACCACATTTGTACACTTATATTTTAAGGTAAAATATTCCTGAAGATTAAGTACTTCTATAATTCTAGTGAAACTTATCCCACAAATGTCTTTGAAAGTAGATCTCTCTCTCTCCTTATGACATCAATTAAATATCATTTTTAGTGATTTCTTTGCTCAAAATAATTTTACTCATCATCCACTGAGTAATATGTGAAAACAATTAATAATGACTAAACATAATTGATACACAGCTGAAGACCTAATTTTCTATTATTATAATTGACTAAAAATTGATAAAACCTATAATTTCATCCAAACTTAAATTCTTATGTTTTTTTTAACCAACATGAGAATATTAACATGAATTATATTTTCCACACTCAAAAAAAAAACCTTAATAACTCAGTAAACTAATGGTTTCTCACAATTTCTGTTATCATTATTTCAAGTCACTTTCAGATTTGGTGTTACAAGTAATTACAGCAAGTTTACAATAATCCAGTTTTGTGTGACCCACAGCTAATTTCATTTTGGTAGTTAAACTACAAATAAACAATGAGAAGGAAATCAAAAATAAAAACATACCTCTGAAGATTTATCTTGGAGGAAACAAAATAAATATATTCATATTGACATTAATTAGTGTAGTTTTGCCACAAAAATACAACCAAATAGCACTTATTCTATATTCTAGTAAATTTAAAAACAAATTATTCCAGCTATTTTGCTAACAGCATAGTTAAGTGATTTTAGCAAGCATCTCTGACTCAACAGCTGAAAATATGATTATTTTAGTAGATGTTAGGGTATTCCATCATATCTAGGAGCCCAAGACTGAGGTATATAGCTCTGTAAGGCAAGATCCAAAGATCATTTTGTTGTGCTGTTTTCTTTGCTCTGAGATGTTGTTAAGGTATTTCTATCCTACCAAAGTGAACCATCTGCATTCTCTAGTCATGCTATTTCACCATTATATTAGTACTCCTCTCTCCTGTTATCCTTTAATATTCTTGCACTTCACCCAGTAAATCTTTGCACTATTCATTCCCTATTTAATGTTGAATTATTATTCTTCTGCTCTCATCACCATTTAAAGGCAAGTCATTAGATACATCAATAAGTTTACTGCTCCTGAACACAAATGTACTACTCTTTCAGCATTTTATAGCACCTCCTTGGTTGAAGCTTCTATGACCTCATTTACAGCTAACTTTTTGAGCAACTGGTGTGTCATCATGATCACATCCACACTTGCTACACTTGTAACACCCCAGATCTTTTATTACATTTGCAGGTTAGCTATGAATCTGATCTAGTTCATCTTGACAGGAATTAGCGAAAAAGAACCACATGAAAACCAGTCATAACTTCTAGGGATGTTATTCAATTATAAATTGGCATACATCTCTGAATTCCTCATAAAATAATGCATATTCTTGTAGATTTTCAGATAAAAAGACTAAACAGATATGGTTCCTAAAAAATGCCCTACCATTTCTTCTGCCATTGAGTCAGAGATTGCTTATTAATTTCTAAAACTTACTTGGAACATCTGAAGAAAAGCCATTAACCTCATCATCCACATTTGCATGGCCACCTAGTTGAAAAGATTGTGTAAAAAAATAAATTATAAGTTTAGTACAGTGTTTTTCTATGTCAGTTATTAAAACTCATATAAGTTATCAAATTGTAAAATTTATTAAAGTGTGAAATATAATTGTGGATTCTTTTGAAATAATGATCACTTTTTATGAAATAAAAAAAGACTAAATTAAAATTTGTATCACCTAAAATTATTATTGTGAAAGTTGAAAATTGTCAGATTTTCCCTTCAACATTTATACTAGAATATTTATTTATGAAAATTAAAAATCATTTTTTTATTCTTTAAGTTGTGCCGTGTTTGGTTTGTCAGGCAGGCAGTAGCACTGTCTATGTAGGGATGGCTCAGACCGCTCATTGAGATGGTATTTTAAATATTTCCTGAATAGGTCATCAAAACTTTACAATACTATTTTAATTTTGATGATGAGAAACCCACTTTGAGACTAATAATGGTTGGAGACGGCTTGAAGGTTTTTCTTCATTGTCCATTCAAGCAGTCTTCAACCATTATTTACAATACTATGCAGTGTTTCCTTTTATAACAATATGTAATGACTGAGTCACAAGTTCTGGGAATGTCTGTAAATATCATAACAAAAAGTTTGAATCTCTTCATCTTCTTTTATTACACAACTCATAAACCAAAACAATGGTGTCAACCAATTTCACCGAGATGACATAGTTTCAAATGGAGTATCTGCTTCTATAAGTATCATTAATAACTAGTAGTAATTAAAAACAAACAAATCATAATTCTAGTGTAAACTATATTATCATTGCCCTTTGAAGTTAGTTTTCTTACAGAAATTTGGTGTTCCTTTACAAAGTTTAAGTACAGGGTGAAACAAGCAATACCAGCCAATAACAGATAAACAATAAATATTACTCTTGGAACCTCATTGTATTTAGAACTTGGTTCTAAGTATAACCTTCCTATGTCTATTGAAACAATGTAATAACACTTTCACAATGGGCTCAGTATAAAATACTGAGTCTGTATACACAGTTGCACTCCTTAAGTATTTATACTATAACTTTTAATACAGTATGTGTCTTCATAAAACTTGGTAGAATTTTGAGAAACTTGTCTTTTGTCCACAAAAAATCAGATTTTTTAATGAAGTATTTTTAATAAAGATTTATCCGTGAATATATCAAGTCTTTTTTTTACTAGCCCAAGTGCAAAGTGATTTTCATGTTAAGATTAAAAATACTTGTCTTCATCTCAAAAATCTCAAATTTCATTTGTGTAATTTCTAAAGCCTCCTAAGTACATTTCAAACATTTGTTTTCAGTAAAACTTTATATTTTATATGTTATTTTCTCTACCCTAACTCTATATAAGGTTGGTCAACTAAACCACCTTTTAAAAAAAAATCTAAATAAATCTAAATTACCCTTTTTTTCTTTCTAGAATGACTTCAAATTGTAAAATGAAACTACTTATGTTTATTCTAACTACCTTTAGTCTAGAAACAGTATACAACTTTTATACTTAAATTCTATTGCTTTATTTCCCTTTGAACCATGAATACCTGCTATTCATGCCATTATAAGCTGTAATTCACTTGGGGAACGTGGGGCTCACATTAAGCTATTGAATTACATTACTCACATGCTACTCCGAGCTGCTAATGTGTGGCTGATGAAATTTTATCTTATATTATTATTATTTATTTTACCTAATCTAACCTAAATACAAATCCAAGAAATAAAGTACTTACCTGGACCTCCTTTTTTTTGCTGTTGACTGTCAATGACACTTAACTCTACTTTTTTTTTTTATATACTGATGGTACGAGTGCACTAAATAATCTTTATTTAATTAACAAATAACATAGAATAACAACATGCAAAAACTAGACAATGCCACATAACTATCACAATTTTTCTGGCTTTCTAACTATGCGACAAGAGCTGTTACAAATTCATCTAAGCTAGTTGATATGTTTTCTGTGGGAGCGAAGCTTGAACTAAAAGAGAATTTGACAATTCTTTGTTCAGAAAACAACATAATATGTCATTTGCTAGATGAAAACTTTGGCTTTCTATTGGTTATAAATAATATAATATTAAACATAAGAGAGAACTATTAACAAATGCTGAAAGGAGAAAATGTGACAGGTGAGTGTGGCAAGAGGGGTCTGATTTTCTATTTGATGGTTCTGTAACCAAACAAGATTGAAAGCTATAAAAATTATGCTTAGTCTGAGCAATGACGATTTGATATTGAGTAATATATATTAAAATTCATACTTATTGGAGGGGTGGTGAATAAATTATAGAATAGGGGATACCTAGAAAAAAAGTCATATTTCTCACACTAAGGGAAGTTCAGTATTTCTTTTAATATTGCCTTATAAAATTAACTCTTTGTCTCCAAGCAGCCAATATATTGGTGTGCTCATTTTCCTACTTGGACAAAAGCTGATATATTGGCTTGCCTGTTTTCTTGCTTGGACGAGCTGTTGGTACATCAACTTGTACGTCTTGTTCCATTTCACGATCAATCCCACATTTTGAATGCCTTATATATGCAATATAAAACTATAGCTACTTCCATTAATAAAATATCTTCAATCCAAGCACCAATTTGATAGAAGAAATTGTGGCCACTTTTGCTCTGTCCAAAGCTTGTATTTGCTCTAGAGATAGAGTTAAGAACTTAAACTTATATACTATTAAAATATGGATTACTAGCTATGATTTTAAGCTATACTAATTGGTATAACATAAACAAAAAGTAGTGAAATTAAATTTTGAATGTAAGTCATTAAAAACCTCATGACAAGTGCAGTAAAGGATGCCCGTGCAGAGGGGAATAATAAAGATAAGCAAAAAAAGTAAAGAAAAAACTATTAAAAAAAGGAAGTAAATGTAGGGATGGCTAATATCAATCTTTCAAAAACAATGCAAACAAGATAGCAGAGATGGCATTTGCATCATCCATACATAATAGCACAGGCAAGAATTAACAAATTCCAATATAAATGACTATTCAATCACAATATAGTTTAATTTATCCTATTTTTGTCTGTTAACATTCTACTACACTGTGTTTTCAAAGTTACCATCTTATTTGACTCTAACACAAGTTATGTTGAGTCACTTGTCTTCCAGATTGTGGTCATTGGCTCAGCGTAAACTACATAATTAAAATAGTCAATATAAAACATAAGTTAAAATTTTCTTAGATCAAAGATGTATTTCCAATAATAGAACTTTTTCACACTACAGCTATTACTTGACTGATAGGATTTCTTATTTTGCCCATCTAAGCTCACTTGCTCCAGTATGTTTATTTCCCACTTAATTACCCTGGGTGATATCTATCTCATGATTCTCTCTCCCCCTATGTCAATGCACCATTTATCTTGGTACTGTATATAAGTACCTTCTTCCGATAATATTATCAATTTTTCAAGACTGGCTCAATCCACAGTCTCTAACACCAGCTCTTAGTGGGGAGAAAGGGTGGGAGGTAAGTATTATTGGAAATACATTTTCAATTTAAGAAAATGTTAACTTCCAAAACATACCTCTGTCAAAGAACCAAGTCAAAAACTGAGCTATGGTTAGCTCATCTGAACGAAGTGGGTTTAACCTCCTCACAATACACCATTGCCTATATGTGTGCTATTTTCATTGATGAATGTCCATCATGGGATGATGCACAGACTGAGACAGGTACATGGAAACCTTTGAACTTAATCCCTGATGCCATGCTAAGGACCACAGAACCTCCACACATAAAGCTTGAGCTTTGGAACGGATGGGTGTAAGATGTTGGATCATGGCTACCTCAACAAAGAAGGCCAAAGAGGAAGAAGTACGCACTCCTGAAGATAACGCTGAAGCAAAAACCAGGGTTGAACCAGCCAATCTGGTGCTACCAACAGAAAGTGACAATGGGTAGAACGAAACATTTGCTAGAACTCTGGGTAACAGATAAATTGGTGGGTAGGCATATAGGTGCAATCCAGTACAGTCTTGACTGAAAGCATCAATTGTCAATGCCAGAGGGTTAGGTACCGAAGACCAAAATGCCAGTAGTTGAGTGTTCTAGTGAGTGGCAAACACATTGATCATCAGTGTCCAGAACTGAGAGCAAATCCAACGGAAAATAGAATCTGGATGTGACATTCTGCCAGTAGTAACCAGTCGTCCATGTAATGGTGTGTGCACAGACCCAGGGAATGGAGGCAATGAGAAAAGGCTCCAAGAAAGTGTGTAAACAAGACACTTATCAATTTGTTTTTAAACTTCTGCTCATCTGAATGTACAAGTTGGTTTATACAGTTACTGTCATAAAAATGAATCTCAGCTTTAAAAAAAAATTCTGTAGCTAAAAAAAAATAGTGTAAAGAAGATTCTATTCTTCTCAAATGTCATGCTTGTATGCAGGAATTGACATTCATAACTTTCCATTTCTTTCTGTCCCTGGCATTATTCAACAATTGTTTGTTATTATTGGTTCATAACCATTTTCTTAGTCCATCAAGCATCTTTACTGTTGTCTTCCTTTGCTTCTATCTTGTTGGTTGTTACTTTTCTTTCCTCATTACATGGCATATGAGGTTTGTCTCTTTCTTATTTTCTTGATGTCATCATGTTGGCTTGTATCATTACACATTTATTACTTTTCTCCTTATTCCGCACTATTTGCAGCATTCTTCTTAACCCTTTATCTGCTATGGCCATTTTGATCTTATCATGAGGGAAAAATCACATTTGTGAATTGAAAAAATTATAGAGAACTTATTTTTTATTGGATTTCAAATTTTATTTTTGTAAATAGTAGCATAACATTCAATTATATGTACAAAATTGTATTATTTATTGAAGTTTAAAGTGGAATTTAATGAAAAAAATCATAAAATTCGTTTTAGACTGTAAATAAGCACCATCTAAGAAGAAAACCTTTTTTCAAAATTTTTAAAAAATATTTCCTTCCACTTCAGCACCGGTCCTGCAATCTATGATTGGTATCTAATCCTTTTTCTAGTCTATTTTCTTTATAAAACAGTGTCTGGGTGTGTTAAACCTGAGTTATAAAACTTTTAGCCAATCCTAGTCGAAGGTGTCAATTTCAGTACCATGAATCCAATTGCTGTATCTCACATTTGACAAATCATAAGCTGATAAGGAAAGCACATAACAAAACGTTGTTCTCTGGATTTTACAATATGAATGAGGGTGGTGCTTATTATAGTAACTGCCATTTTACATAGAGGTTGTATTTAGTATTGGTCAATAGTACTTTTTTATAAGCATTAGAAAACTTGCTTCTGGAAAAACTGCATGGGATGTACGTGACTTTTATTATTTTTATATAGTAGCTTAAATCATGCTGCATCGTCTATCTATTTATATTAATCATTATATTGAAAAATTAACTGAAAATAGATATATTTCTTAGGAAAGAAGTTGATCCACGATTGTTAGGGTTAAGAGCTATTGAGTGGCGAGTGCAAGGTCTTTACACGAATTAAGCTTAGGACTTTGAACTGAAAGAGTTTGTGATTTTTTATATTGTTTTGAATTTAAATTTGTAGTTTTAAGTTCAATAATTTAGCATAATTTTATATTTAGTTCATAACAATAATAACATGATTTAGTATTTAGAATGATAAACTTGTGTGATTTGTATGTTATACTACTTGTATCAGTACCACATAAGAATTTTATATATTTCCTTCTTACAGTCTTTACTTTGTAGTAAGACCCACACTTCTGTTGTTATTGCTTTAGAATTAAAACAGTCTAACTGATACATATATATATAGTTTATTCTGATATTTTGCAAATGGTTTAAAACTCAGTGTACAAGTGACAACAATAAAACCCATATGTTGGTTGTGAAACAGGCTAAATACATTCATCTCAATAATACAGGGAAGCTATGACATTCTCACAGTTGGGGTCTCAATATACTGAAGAGATTAAGTTTCGATTTCCAACATAAATCTTGCCTATAATGAGAGGAATGTGACCAGGACTAATCTTTTAAGTGCTGTAAAGTAATTTTCTTCGTAATTTATGGTGTCTGTATCGTTTGGTAATTTCTTCTAACAGGATGTATCAAGTAACAAGAGGTCAGGCTCAGGTGGTGTTTATTGAAACCACCTGTACTGTAAACTGGTACATACATTCGCTAGTAGTGGCAATTAGTTTTGTCTCTATAATGAAACAACATACACGGACATATGTTGAAATAAACTTGTTTGAAAGTTCAAAGAAATGATATTCAAGTACCGAAAAACTTTCTTAGTACGATATCTACAGTAATGTTCAAATGCACCCGCGCTGGGCTGAACGAGAGTGACCCCCAACAGGGGTGAGATAGTTTATGGAAAACGTACAAAATTCACACTGCTAACCCCATGGTTTATTTGGCATAATAAACAAAAGTATGGCTGCAATGAAACATAAACTTAAAATAAAAATATACTTATGAAACAAAATTAACATTTTTTTATGTACATATATACACATGAAATCCTAGTTAAAAATAAAAATACTCATTTATTGTTTAGGTTTATTTACAAATATTATTTTTGGGTCTTGTATATTACTTGAAACCATAAGGAGAGTACGTGATTATTAAAAAAATAAAAAACAGATAAAATTTGCATTTTACGGATGATACTATTTTTTGTGGA
>NW_013669263.1:103305-112145 GCF_000517525.1 Limulus polyphemus
AATGCAAAAAAACTAAATTTACTAAAAGTAACAGGCTTTATGCTTCTTAACCTACATGTAGTTATGAAAGTTCTTATGAAGTTTCAAACAATTTCATCCACTAGTTTTATTGTTGGAATGAAATATAGCAAGACTTGCGTTGGCTACCAAGAAAGTTAGTAGCTGGTGGTCTTGGGTTAAGGGCCAAATTTTGTCTGCTTTAAGTTTTCTGTCAACTTCCTTTGTTATTGTCAACATTTCTCATCTGAACATAAGTAGAGGTTCGATGTAACATTGTACGATATGTTTTTCTTACTTCTATTGATACATTTTTGTTTGTTCATATTTTGAAAGTATTCTTAGCAAGCATTATTTTCCTTTTAACTTACTTCTATGTACTTACCATCTGATATCATTAATGAGCCAAGATAATTGAAACAGTGATTTCATTTGATTTTGGTACCATCAAATGTAATACTGCATTTTAGGATATCACTTTCCTAACTTTACACCTGTACTTTGTTCCCATTACAGATTGCTAATGATTCCTACATCTCCACCATCAACACTAAGATGGTCCATAATTTTTTTATCATATTCTCATGTCTTACCCTGTCAGATGCTTTAATTCAATCTCTCTGTCTCTCTATGTACCATATCCAAACAGGTCATTGGTAACCATGGTCTCCCACAGATCTCTTCTCCTTAAAGCATAAAGGATTTCCAATGTCACTACATTCATCCATTTAGATAGATTCTTGACATAAGTCAACCTCTGTTTCTCCTTCCTTCAATCTTTCCAGTTATGGCCAGATTTTCAATTTCTTCTTTCTTCATAACATGTTCGAGAAACTCTAAGTGTTTCTGATGTTAGTCAATAGCTTCCTCCTGCAACCTGCTTTTGACAAAATATCTTCATTTGAAGTGTGACTTGTCCAAGGTACCTTTAAGATGCACCTTCAGAACCACAACACAATTGTTTCAATTCTCTTTTCCACACTTGGCAATATCATCCAACATTCTAATGCATACATGATAATTGGTATAACATAGCTATCTCAGGGTTTATTTGGTTTCTCACTTTGGCCACAAATATTCTCAGCAAGATTTTGATTATGTGGCTCATAATACTTATTGGTCCTTTCATATTTCCATTTTGTACATGCCTTTTACTTTTTTGTACATTGTGTTTCAAGCCATTTCTTCTTTTGCCTTATTGCACTTAGATCTTTTCTCATTGTTAAATTTATTATATTTTTCATTATTTGTCTTTGCTTCTCTTCTTTCCATCAGGTCAAATACTTCATTTTTCATCCACTTATTATTGCATTCTCTCTCTCTTGCTTTGGGATAGTTTCTTCTGCTGTCTGAGTAATTGAATCTTTCATTTGTTCCCATTGAGATTCTACTTGTTCTAAATTTGACAAAGCATTGTAACTGGTTTGAATTGCTATTTTAAAATCTTCTTTCATCATTATTCCAGACTGTAATAGATTCATATCTAAATGAGTTGTTTTTGATGTTTAATTTTTTTCAGTTTCACTTAGGGTGCACCACATACTGGTACATAATTACTATTACAGTTCATGCCAAAATAAGTTTTTACTGCATGTAATGCACTTCTGAACTTCTTGTTGATTAAACTGTAATCAATTTTATTTCTAGTAAGATTTTCTAGACTTATCCATGTCCACAAGTGCCTTGGATGTTACTGGAATGATGTATTTCCAATAACAATCTCTTGAGTTTTTGTCCATTCTATCAGATTTCCCCCTTTTATATTTCTGGTTCCTAATCATACAGTTATAGAATATCATCTACATAACTATTTACAACTTTTGCATTAATGTTTCCTAGTATAATAAAGATGTCTTGAGATTTGGATTGTTCTAGTTCTTAATAAAATCTTTCATAATCTTCTTGTGGTCAATCTGTTGTTGGTGCATAAACTTGTATGTTGTTTATATTGAGTGGCATGGCTGTTAACTTCACAATTATGATTTGGTTCAAGATGGCCCAATATCCCAGTGTGCATTTTGCTCTGTCTTGGTCCAAGATGACACCAACTCTTCTCTCATGCTTACCTTTGCCTGAGAATATGATTTTGTGTTTTTTTGTTGTTATTAATTCTGCTCCACTCCACCTCACTTCACTTACTCCCAAAATATTTATTTTTAATCTTTGCATTTCTTGTTTGATATTGTCTACTTTTCCTTTCTGAATTATCTTTCTTAAATTCCACAAAGAGTATGAAGCAATGGTAACTTATTCAGATAAAAAATAGATTAAGAATACATTTTTTAAGAGTTTATCATACTCAAACACATATAAAAGAACTTATTTACTGAAACTATATTTATTACTCATAAACTAATCTCAATCAAGAATATTGTTGGCAAAAATCACTATCAATGTTGTAAAATGTAACAGTGATACTATTTTGAAAGGTTAGGTCCTATGTTACCAATAAATTTCATAATTTCATAATACAAAAACTGATAGAAATACTAAATATGAATTTAGCAAAATATAGACATGTAAAAAAATTGTACTAAGTTTAAAGCAATTTGGTCAAATATTTTCTCTGTTAGAAGGCAAAAAATCAAATAAGCTCAGAGAACATCCACTGGTTTGGTTAATATTAGAGATCATCTCAGAAAATAGCTAAAGAATCTGAGCACCAAAAGAGAGAGAGCGAGAGAGATATGGCCTCTAATTTCCAAGTTATCAATCCATTTAGTGAGTTAAGTAGCATTTCTGTCATGCAGACTGCACAATACTAACTAAGTAAACAAAGCCAAGACAGCAGAGGTCATGAGATAGGATTCTTGAACAATGAAAGTTGGTTTTGACCCTTCAAGATCACGGGGAACCTTGACATATCAATAAGTTGACAGGACTTGCAGTTTTCACCTTCCAAGCACACGGATTAAATCTTGTGTAAAATGTTGTCCGTAAAAAATTTGATTAAGCCAAAATGACCCTGTGTTATGTTGAGGTACAAGATCACATGTTGCTCTTGCAAATCAAATCAATGCTATTGTAACAGAGTAGTTGATCTCTAATGTAGCACAAAAATCTAATATGGACCACATGAATCTTGGGTGAAAGAATGTCATTTCACTAGATTTGGCTTGACTTACTTCTTTGCATTTATCTCATATAACTGAATAAGTCTATAAGATGGCACAAGTGTGGAAAGCACAGCAACTCAGACAGTTGATGTACTGTTACAGTAAAAGCAATTTTGCTGTTGTTCCTAATACTTCTATATTAGACTATGTGGTATTTACATGTATTATGTAGTTGATAAAACATTACATAATCTGGAGAGTGAATTAAGGTATCTATATGCTAGTTTTCTATCCACAATTACCATTGTTTTTACATTACTAGCAGAAATGTCACTCTATGGGCAGTTGTTTGTGCTAGTGATTACTAACAGTAGTATTCATAACTAATTCTAAAAAAATTGTAAAAAGTGAGCATTTGCTAAAAATGGATTTTTTCTGGGAAGTACTGCATGGAAAAAGTGTTCAAATTGTGCACCTCATCTTATGCAACTTATTGCATCAAAATGATTCAATGTACAGAGCTCAAAATTTTCATAAACTTTACTGATATAAACTGTGATGTTTTTATACATTTAAAAATTACATCAATAAAGACATAATAAAACCCTCACATACAGTCCTAGTGAAAGTCATGACCTTTTAGATAGTTACATTCAAAATTTAATAATCTACTTTATTATCAACATATACAAATAAACTTGGCATCAAAACATAGTTAAATGAATCATTTTCTTTATATTTTCTTTTCCATTTGAAGTTAATCAGGTATATAAGAATGTACATAATTAAGGGATAATGTTATTTTGTTTGATCTTAAAATTATTATAAGTTTAGTTTCAATGTGTAAAACATTAAACATGACAATAAATTTAACATACAATAAGAGAAATTACAGAACTTATTTTAAATAGTCTTTTTGATGCATTTCTTGAGTTAAAAAGCTGGATCTCAAAGCTAATTTGTAGATAATTACCAAAGCTACTAATAATGTATACTTACAGAGTGCTGACTGAGAGATGTTATTTAAATCTCCTGGACACATATCTTTGCTGGGTTGAATGATTTCATTATCCTTCTCACAAAAAGGATCAAATTTTTTCTCTGTAACTTTTTAATGAGAAGACAAAAATAAAGACTTGTTTGTATCAAGCTAAACCTAAAACATATCTCTAGTCTTAATATAAAATTGGCACTTTAATTTTTTTCTACATTACAATTATCTTGTTCCCATTAATGTCACTCAGCAAGTTATATTCTTTACACAAAAATCATTAACTAAAATACTTTCACAAAACTTTAAATTCATTATCTGTATTAAATGAAAATTTCTAGAAAAAATGTTACAAAATAGAATGTTGAAATAATAAAATAACTTTTTACTACATGATTTAGACATCCCTACATAGACCAGTAAAAAAAAAATAGTTCACCTCACTATTAAAGTTTGTTTCAATCATTTCAATTTGTGTGCAACTACTTGATACATGTATTAAATTTTCATTATGGTAAATAAAAAAGGTTATCTTGATATTGCACTGTAGTGTGCTACAAACAATCATCATAAAAAAATTATAATGATAACAGTAGAAGTACAGATGTACATATAAATATGTCTTATTGTGCACTTAAAAAATGTTCCCTAATTTTCATACATACATTTTTGTACAGGTTTTTGTGAATATGACAATAAATGCCATATGTATGAGCAACGCTTGTGATGTGAGATAGCTACAAGTATGATCATGAACAATAAAATTGAGCTCATGTTGAAAAAAAAACCTACCATTCTTAACACTGCATTCAATGAAGACACAACCTGCATCAACACAAGAAGTACAGTTGGTGAACCGTGAACAACCTATGAGAATACAATAATCATATATGCAAGAAAGAAAACAAATATATAATAAACTGCATTGATGTGTTTGGTTTACCATATAATTTTTTTTGGTAAACAAACCACTTTTTTTAATACATTTATTTTTGTAAACATACATATCTGATGTTATGTTATTATACAATATAATTTTAAAAAAAAATTAGTATCCGTAAAATGTTCCTGATGGCTTTTCATGTTACCAAACAGTTCACTAACAAAATGATTAAACTTAAGTAGGATTAACAAGATTATAAGATTTCTATCAAATCCTGCATATAATGATCTTTGAGAGAAATATTATCCCCATAATTATTTGAAATGGTCTTTTGCAAAATAAACTGTAAAAATGATCAAGATAATAGAAAATAATTAAACAAAATATGGTCATCCTTCCATTCATCAAAATATATAACCTAAGTTTCAATTCAAATTTAAAGTTAACTATTTACATCAAGCATTTAACAACATTGGAGCTGGGCAATTTAATTGATTACCTTAAGCAGTGATTACATCAATTAGTGTCATATAAACTAATCAAAATTATAATTAAATCAACTGTCAAGTAAATAATCAAAATAAAGTTTTGTGATCCTTTCATTTGAATGAAATGAACCATGACAGTTAAAAGTTCTCAAAGTCTATAAAACTCCTGATATTAAAGCATCAATAGAGGAAACTAATGACTGGGTGCTGAAATTTGCACTGGTAGTTTTTTTTTAAAGATGGGCAGTTTCTATTCAGGTGGTTTGAAAAATATACAGATAGTAGTATTGTTTGATATTGCCTTCAGTGCTTTAATGTTTTCTGCATGTTTCGTCTTTGTCATATGACTGTATAAAGCTGCTTCTCTGATGTCAAAGGATCTTTTGTGGGGCTTACATCTTGGTTTTATAGTGTGTGAATCCCTTTCCAACCATTCCTGGTAGTTAAAATAATAAATAACACACAACGTTAAAAGAGGTACACAATTAAAAACATTTTAATTAAGGCCAATCTATGAGCATTAAAAAGTTGATTTTACATGTTTTGACGTCACATATGATGAAATTATCTGGGTAGTGAGGGACTGAGTGATAGGCTAGAGGCCTTTGAGTTTGATATTTTTCTGCTGTATTCTGCACACAACAAGATAAGACTTGAGAGGCCAGACCTTTGAGACTTGGAAAAGGTAAGCTAGGTTCTAATCAACACAGTTTTGTCTTCCAAGTTCTTACACACTAACACCAGTAAATGGGTGATTCACTTATAGAATAAGTTGCCGTCAGCAGTAGTAAGTAGTACTAGTACTAGAGGACAGCACCTTACATGTTTAAAAATAAAAAAGGGATAAGAAACATATGGCAGGTTTGAGTTTTTACTTTTTCTCGAGTGTGGGTGTGAAGGGACAGCCTTGAATTTCAAAATTTTTTAACCAAATTTCCCAGTGTATACATATGTTAAAACTGTTATAATATTAATCTACGCTCATTACACATAAAACTTGAAATTTCCAAAGTAAATTGTTCCGTATTATTACTCAATGTTAATGTATATAATAATACCCTAAAAGTTACATTTCTACTGTGTAACCTAGCTTACCTTCAAGTGCACTACTCGTTTCTTTTCCAAATCCAACTGTATTATGACTATTAATAATAGAATCTCAACGTGTTCAAACTCCTTGTGATAATTATGTTCAGAAACACTAGCTCCCAAACTTCTTTCTACGAAACAGATAAGAAAAAGCCAAAACAGCTTTGAAAAATATTTCATCTCCATTTTCGACACGACCATTTTTTGTGAATTCTAAAATAAACTTCAATATACAAATAACAAATAAATCTTCCGCTAATACTAATAGCGTCACACGAATAATCCACGTTTCAAAATGGCGATCTGATGTCTCACGTAATCTTAGGGGTGATCTTTAAATTTACTTTTAGTTTAAATTATGCGTGGCTCCATCCCCAGCACAACATAAGTTTCATATATGTTTTCCTTTTATTTGAACTCTAAAGTGATAAGTTCAAAACATTAATGCAAATTCTAAGCGTTCATTCTGCTAGAAAAATATGTTTTTGTTATGAAAGATTAGCGTATGTTAAAGGAAGAAAAACATAAAATATACTACCAGATGTACTTCCGCAGGATCCCCGAAAGTGTTCTGTTTCAAGAGTAAATAGAACCAAATTAAAATAGCAAATGTTTTTATTTCTTACTTTTGACGTTCATATGTCATGCTGTGTTGTAGCATACAGAATTCTTCTCGTGATTCATGGCATGTGCACGTTTCATTGTTGTCATGACAGTGCAAATTGCAACGTTAAGCATCCCTTATGTGACGCCATTCTAGTGTCTAATGACTGACTGACAGACAACACAGTACTGTATAGGGGTGCGAGTGGTTAAAAAAGTTGACCCCTCCAGGCGGCCCCTTTTCGGAGGTAATAAACCATTTCTTGATAAATCTACCTAAAATATCTCCCCCAGTGGAGCAGCGGTGAGTCTACGGACTTACAATGCTAAAATCCAGGGTTTGATTTCCCGTGGTGGACACAGCAGATAGTCAAATGTGGCTTTGCTCTAAGACAAACAATTTTCCTAAAATTAGCAAAATTTAGAAGGAAATACCATGGTACCACTGAGAATGGTATATTGGGCTGCAAATTTAATTATTTAGCACATTTTCTTTAAATAGAATACTGTTTTCGGTAAACTATTTCTGGCGCAATAATATGATTTGATATAACCTGACAATCCTTGCATGTATGAAATTAAATTACATATTGTTACGTCTCTGGTCGTTTGTTAATTTCCCGTATAATTTCTTTCGGATGAAACTTTAGCGATACAAGTCCTTTCTTAAATAAAACTAGTTTATTCTTTCTCAATACAACTTTGCAATACACTTAATTTCCACAGTCACTTTAACTTAAACACACGCTATAATTCACAATGATTTACACAGTTTACTTACGGCTTGACTAGATTATCTGTCTATATCTTCAATCTCTCTGTGTGCTATTCCAGTTCCGATTAATTGTCTCGCTTTATCTGGCGCACTTATATACAAAAATAGAGGGCGCCTAGCAAATACTGGATTATTCGTGATGTTCCCCGATTCTTCTAGAATCTCATGACGTGTTACTAGCGTCACGTGATATCCGCTGTCGTTACAATATTATTCTCTTTGTATATTCAAGTACTTTTAATTCCAAAAAGAATCGCCAATATGTGTTTTGAATCTAAGAAAAGCTATTAATTAATTATATAATTGCGAATGAAACTGGTCGATATTTAAAATAGTGCAACTATTAGTACATACATATTATTGTGAGCAATTAAATGCATGCTAAAATATACTTCAATATCATACAGCATGATCATTTTTTGTAATAGCCTCAAATGAGCCTTAACATAATGTGGCGTGGAATGACGTCATTTGTTCCTTCTGCTTTTAACAAATCAAGTGAACACAAATATCAGTCGCAACCTAATATATAGCGTCTAGTGTTAATTTGTTCCTTACTTTGAAATTTCCCATAAATCTGCCAATTTACAGGAAAATTGGTCAAGAAATGGTAGATTTATTGCATGTTTTGTGAACTTACGTTAACCTTCAATGATTTTTTGCTGTTGTTGTTTCTAGTAGAACAGATGCTTAAAAGTATGGTTAATGTAATGAAATTATCACTTCAAGGTTCAATCTATATGTAGAAAAGAGAAAGTTTGTTTATTTTGTTAGCTATAGGAAACCAAACGGTTGAATTTACAAATTTTAAAATAACTTCATAATAACCAATTTTTTACAAGAAATTTAATGGTGCTAGTTATTTTGTATTTTGTGTAGTATTTAATGACGAAATTGTCAATTAATTATTATTGCGCCATTTTTTATTTTTTTTTGTAATAAACATACAAACATAAGC
>NW_013669263.1:113096-116318 GCF_000517525.1 Limulus polyphemus
TACTTACTGAATAATTTTCTGAAAAAATACTGATCTATACATTTCAAATCTAAATTGTCACCGTGCAATGCTAAGTAACTCAGCTAGTATACAATAAAAATAAAGAAACTTATGTTGCAAAAGGTTGCAATGAAAGTCGAAATTTCAGGAGTAATCCCAAATTATTAACATTTTTCAATATATGAAATGGCCTGTATAGTAAAAATTAAAAAAAATATACTTTTAATTAAAAAAATCCACATGATATTTCTCAATAATATGATTCTTGGTATGAAATCTTCAAACTTCATAATGGATTATTATAACATGCTGTCATAATTATATAACTGTGTTTGTAGGAATTACAGTCAATAATAACATTTAATATTGCAGCCAAATTTAGTTCAGTGTATGAATAATAAACACATTTTTGTGTTATAATTTTTAACATTATGTAATTTATATAACAATCTCATTCTCAATAAAGGAGTGTGTACATATATGTTATCTATACAGTGAAGTCTGGTATGGCCTGGTGGTTAGGGTACTCGTCTTGCATTTTGAAGGTTGCGGATTCGAATCCTCCTCACACCAAACACGCTTGCCTTTTCAACTGTGGGGACATTATAATGTGACACTCAATCCCACCATTCGTTTGTAAAAGAGTAGACCAAGGGTTAGTGGTGTTGACTAACTGCCTTCCCTCTAGTCTATCACTGCAAAATTAGGGACGGCTAGCACAAAACAAAACATATACATTAAAAAAAAACATCACGAAACAATTTTCACCCCCCCCCTCCAGTGGCACAGCGATAAGTATTTGGATTTATAATGCTGAAATCGGGGTTTCGATACTCATAGTATGTACAGCACAGATGGCCTATTGTGTCGCTTTGTGCTTAACTACAAATAAACAAACAAAATAATATGACATGCAGATTTCAACTTACATTTAATTGCATACATTTTAAAAAGGTGTTTCTATACTTCTATAGAATAGCATGCAGGTTTTAACATATATCATCTTATTTTTCATTTACTTGTATTTCTATGGGATGATAATGTTACTAATGCTTTTAAGACACTCCTGAAAGGATTTTATCATACCTAATGTTTTTTATAAATACCTAACAGGACAGCCAATCATGTTTGTATAATTTGATACACATTTAACATACTGATTATAGTTTTAATTTCTATATTTAAACACACCTTTTACTATTATTGTCCTGAAAAGGACACTTATTTAAATATCAAGCAATATTTTAACATAATAGCCTGCACTTTTATTAGTTTTTTCTTTAAGCTATCCATATACCACGATATTTATTGTTCTTGACAAAGTATGTCATTTCACATATGCATCCCATGACAGTTTTACTTAAATACTTTTTACAGTGTTTCTACAGGCCAAAGATGTTATCATTACAAGGTCTTACTAAAGATAGTGTTACTTTTGGCAGACAATGTTCCATATTATTTTAACACACCCGCTATTTTGCTTTCACAAGTCAATGAGACAACTATTATAACATATATCACTTTTTATTATCTATTATTTGAATGAGGCAGTTATTATAACTAATAATTTACTTTACATATTTTTATCATCCTGAAAAGGACAATTATTTAATACTCGATATAATTTATCATACATTTTCAATTTGTAAGTATATATATCCACATATAATGCATGCTATAATGTCTGGGGTAAGTTATGTTAATCCTCTAAAGTATGATTTCATTCATATCATTTTGCTACAATTAAATATAATAAATGAATGACCTACTGTATAACTTTACTATTATAGAATCTATTTTAAAAATAGTAACACTTACTATTCACTTGAAGTTCTATACAATTAAAATTCATAAAATTTTGGGGTTTTACTTTCTTCTTCAACAGACATTAAGATAAACCTCTATCTGACATCAATGCCGCTGTTTGTTAAGAAATACAAAGAATGTCATGTGGTCACGCATACAAATGGTGTGAACTAATAGTCCGAATTTTGCATTTTCTGACATTTTTCATTTCTATAACTAACATTTATTCATCCTGAAAAGGATGCATATGTTCATGATTAGCTTTATAGAGTTTACTGGGTCTATATAAATAACAATTACAGTTGTTACTTCTTTGTCTAGAGCTTGTTTCTTACTAACTGCATATATAGTCTATATGTTTGTATGGTCTCTTTCAGCCCATTTATGACATGACTCTCGTGTTTGATATTCAAAACTGAAAGCTATAATAAAAGCAAGAAGATGGCACGTGAAATACTAAATAATGGCTGACCATACTTTGTCTTTTTTTTGTTTTTGATAGGAATTATTTGTTAAATTTCTAGAAAATATTTATTTTGCATTTTTGTTTTATTAAAAGTGGCTAGAGTAGTAAATGCTTATCTTTAATCTGCCCCTTTCATTTATGATACAATAAGCTCAGGATGCTAATGATTCTGTCTGCGACATTACATAACTTCCGTAAAATCTTACCATTTTTAGATATTAAACATTGCCTATAAAATGTAGAAGAAAACAAATTAGGTGAGCCACTTCCCGTCT
Organism: Limulus polyphemus; assembly: GCF_000517525.1. Classification (NCBI taxonomy): domain Eukaryota; kingdom Metazoa; phylum Arthropoda; class Merostomata; order Xiphosura; family Limulidae; genus Limulus; species Limulus polyphemus. The sequence goes on from NW_013669263.1 coordinate 115,644, forward strand.
ATAAACTTATTTTAATTTGGTAAGTCTTTCACCTTGTCTGATTTCTCCCTAATTTTTTACTTTCCTCGCCTACTTATTTCGTTCATTACCAAACACACTGCTTTTTTAAGAACTGCATAACATTTACATTCTGACTACAGTTTGATTTGTCTCATCCTTACAGCGTTACCATTCATTTCAGCTCCTGAAATTATGCAGATAGAAGTGATGATTTTGGTATCAAAATACAAAAAATAACTGACATTTTCCCAAAAGAGACTATTCTAAAAACCCAGTGTTTGATGATGTCCCTAAGGTGGCCACAAAATCACGTAAAATATAATTCTCCTTGTTTTGAGAGAATAAAGCCTGCTTATCTGACTTTAACATACAAACGTGATGACAAACAAGTTAAATCACGTAGAAGTATATTCCTTTATCTTACTACATTTATTTAGTTATTTTCAAACATTAAATCTTCCAGTAAACCCTTCAAAGAGATAAAATTAATTTCCACCTGTACAAGGCTTACATAAAACTGAACTACAAAAAAAATATTGTAATTGGACTACAAGAAGGTGAAAAGAATCTCCACCTCTGTAAGTCTTACTTAGTATAATATTAAAAAGGAAGACCAGAAGATGGGGGGGGGATCCAGCTAAACTGCGTGGTCACAAGTAAATAGACACCTAATTT
>NW_013669264.1:0-3953 GCF_000517525.1 Limulus polyphemus
AAATACTGGTGGTATTATGAAGGGAGATGTTTCTCTACTGGAGGAGACAAAATCAATCCTGGTGGTACTATGAAGGGAGATGTTTCTCTACTGGAGGAGACAAGGTCAACACTTGGTGGTATTATGAAGGGAGATGTTTCTCTACTGGAGGAGACAAGGTCAACATTGGTGGTATTATGAAGGGAGATGTTTCTCTACTGGAGGAGACAAGGTCAACATTGGTGGTATTATGAAGAAGAAGCAGCTTCTTATCATCCAGATTTGTCACGCAATATCATGTAATCGATGTTTGAGTGGCCACTGGCTTTGAATTTCAGCAAGATAATGATCCAACAATATACCGTCCTGCTGAATAAAAGCCATATGAAGAACACGGAAAGGGCTTGTAATTTAAACTTATCAAATGATCAAAGACCCGAAACTTAGCTAATTTAAAATTTGTAACGCTAATTAGGAAATAATTTTATAAAACAGAAACCTACAAATTTACGGCACACTTGGGCGTTTGTACAACAAACATGAAAGAAAATATTGTCCATGTCTTATCGATGTCAGCATATAGCTAAGGCCAAAACGGGACTAACTAAATATTGATTATTTACGAGGACCGTGAGTATTCATTCCTTGGACATAGGTGTTTGAATAGTGTTTTATCATAACACAAACATCCATGTATATACACAAAAACATAGATACATGTGTGTATGTGTTTATATACATACACATAGATACATATAAGCTCACAATATTTACTAAAAACAATATTCACACCCACATTAATATATTTACTATGAAACAATATTTACTAAAAATAATATTCACACCCACATTAATATATTTACTATAAAACAATATTTAATTATATGAGAAATTTTGAAATTCACTTTTATTCTAAGCTATAGTCCACTTGGCTCACATTGCTTTACCATCCTGAGTGCAAGCTTGTATTATATGTCACCCATGATATGTGATCCATCAGCTTTAGCTCTTTTCGCCAGATTTTGGATGAACACCAACCCACTTGACTGTCACCACATCAATCAAAGTGGCGCATGTATATGCTGTGGACCTAAAGTTGGTAAAAGTTTTGTAGTTAAAAGATCAAAAAATCGCTTACGTTACTAATGTTAGCATTACTGAAATATAAATCTAACGTTCTTCCCGTAAGGCGGGATAGACAGTGTAGAATTTGTGAGAGAGTATCTTTCTCTCTTACTCAGGACTCCAGATAAGATTAAAATAGCTAAATAAATTTCCGGGAAGTGTCTTGAAAACCTTAACAACACGCACATGAATATAAATATGTTCAAATAAATATTAAAAAAATGGATCTATGGATGATTGAAGTATTGCAATATAACAAAGATGATAAATAGTTCACCAATTTTGTAATGAATGTATTTTGTCATTTACACAAATCAATAATCAACCTTTTATATAGAACTTAAAAAATATATATAAAACTCAATCAAAAGCAAATTTTAGATCGGGCGTGGTGTGGTAGTTAACGTATTGGGCTGCGTATCGCGTGGTTCAAGGTTCGATGTGCTGTTTCGCTGATCAAGTTCCGTGTTATTAGCTGTGTAGCCGTTTAGACAGTGGGAACAATCCTCCTGTCATCCCCCTAGACTTAGCGTTAATTCTGAGGACTGTATGACGTTAAAATTGGTTTCAGCTAGGTTTCGATATCTATAGTGATCAGAGCACAGATAGCCTATTGTGTAGCTTTGCTCTTAACAACGAAACAAACAATCCCCATATTCGGTCAAAAGAAGTAGCTTAGTCGGCGGGTGCTACTGATTGACCTTGTTCTCCCTCTGACCAGCAGTTCTAAATTATGAATGGCTATGCTTGAACTTTAAGCGTCTCTGACCTGGCCGCTTAGCCCGTGTGTTCCATAAGGTCATTTGCTGCATTGTATGTTTCCTGCTAAGTTTGAATTTCAGCTCATTTAGCAGCTAATGATTATAAAAAACAGTTATTTGTTTGTTACAACACAGTTGTTCCAGTGTTTAAAAGCTTAGCAAAGATACTCAAAGGCTATCAGCACTAGCCGTCCCTAACTTTGAAGTGATAGATCAGAAGGAAGGCAAAAAGTCATCACTACTCACTGCCAATTCTTGGGCTATTTTTTTTACCAAGAAATAGTGGGATTGATCGTCACAATATAATGTCCCGACGGCTGAAAGGGCAGGCATCCTCTTAATTGAAAACTAAAATTATGGTATTTCAAATCATTTATCGTATATTTGAATTTACATTATTGTACTTTTTTGTTTTTGTTACGTGTGGAGTGTCACAAAAGTACTGCTTTTATAACTATCAAACACTAGTCATTTGTCTAGAAAGCATTTATTTCACTGATATAAAATTTATGAGTTAAGCTTTTGTGTGTGTATGTGTATAATATGGATATTACATGATTACTTTAAAACTGTTTTATAGGCTCTAAACTTTCGTGTTTCTCTACCAGTCTTCAACTACAGTTTCATTTAGAATTCTGGATCTAGTTCCTTAAATCTATTTCATCCTCCTCTAATTGTTCTTGTTTATACTGATACTTGTAGCAACATGGTTGAAAACGTCTAACATTTGTACGTATATTTATACGTATATTTCTTGATTGACAAAAATACAAGTACAATCAACACACCAATTTAGAAGACGGACGAAAGGATATAAAATCATTGATCATTTTTCTACTCCATTCTTTTAACTATAACCAGCCCATGTAAAAATACCTTTTCTGTAAATTATAGACTGGACATAGTCTATTGGTTAACGTATCGGACTGTGATTCAATGAGTCGAGGGTTCGAGACGATACGAGATATCGTTGAACAATCTTCGCACTTTTAGTTGTGGGTGCGTTACGAAAATGAGAACTAATGCCGTTATTCTGGATTCGATCTTGGATCTTCTTGGTAAAAGTCTAGTGCGTTATCGACTCGGCTAGGTTCGAATCTTGGCCACTACCAGCACAGAAACTATTTCTTTCAGAACTTTCCTGAAGACTGCAGCGGATTAGCAGTAGAAATGTAGGGTAAAAAATAGTTAGTAATTATTATCTGATTAGTAGACAATAGTTATTAAATAATGATTAGGCTCAGCTGATCGTATAGGTTATTAACGATGACAACTGAATATTGTTGTACGAGATGTCACATGAAACATTCAGTTCCTAGGTTATGACTGAAATTATCTTGGAGTGATCGTATAGGTTATTAACGATGACAACTGAATATTGTTGTACGAGATGTCACATGAAACATTCAGTTCCTAGGTTATGACTAAAATTATCTTGGAGTGAAGAAATCTTCCACGATGTACTGAACAAAAAGTAGACAGGGTGATTCTTTTACATCAAAGAAATTAATGGTTTTATCACAGCATGAATAAAGTAAAATATTCATGAAATTAACTCTGGCGTAAAGGGCTCAACTGAAAGTAATGTAAATATTTCAAGTGACTGATTGGAAACATTTCTGTACAGTGTTGAGTGAAGCTCCTTTCTCTGCATGTGCATGTTGTACCATTAATGGGTTGAAAATGATTAGCATTTTTTTTAGCCTGAAATATCTTTTAAGGAGAATACTGGAACTAATTATTACGAGAAATACTGTATAGACTGAGAAGTCTTATGCCGTGTGACGTGAGTTAACGAGTAACGATGGACGTAAGTGATGTAAATACAAACCTACACAATAAAAAGGTTTTTTTATGCTGTGGAGTGTATATATATATATAGTTAAAATATATTCTTAATGTATATTAATATACTGTAAAAATATTGCGTTAATGTGTATCTTTGTGTATGCATGCAAGTATTCTTGTATCTCTGTATATATTTTTATAGTAAATATATAAATGTGGGTGTGAATATTATTTTTAGTAAATATTGTTTTATAGTAAATATATTAATGTGGGTGTGAATATTATTTTTAGAAAATATTG
>NW_013669264.1:4825-31197 GCF_000517525.1 Limulus polyphemus
ACCAATGTTGACCTTGTCTCCTCCAGTAGAGAAACATCTCCCTTCATAATACCACCAATGTTGACCTTGTCTCCTCCAGTAGAGAAACATCTCCCTTCATATACCACCAGGATTGATTTTGTCTCCTCCAGTAGAGAAACATCTCCCTTCATAATACCACCAGTATTTACGTTGTCTCCTCCAGTAGAGAAACACCTTCCTTCATAATACTACCAATGTTGGCCTTGTCATCTCCAGTAGAGAAACATCTCCCATCATAATACTACCAGTATTTACGTTGTCTCCTCCAGTAGAGAAACACCTTCCTTCATAATACTACCAATGATGACGTTGTCTCCTCCAGTAGAGAAACATATCCCTTCATAATACCACCAGGGTTGATCTTGTCTCCTCCAGTAGAGAAACATCTCCCTTCATAATACCACCAATGTTGACGTTGTCTCCTCCAGTAGAGAAACATCTCCCTTCATAATACAACTAGTGTTGACCTTGTCTCCTCCACTAGAGAAACATCTCCCTTCATAATACCACCAGTGTTGACCTTGTCTCCTCCAGTAGAGAAACATCTCCCTTCATAATACCACCAGGGTTGAACTTGTCTCCTCCAGTAGAGAAACATCTCCCTTCATAATACCACCAGGATTGACGTTGTCTCCTCCAGTTAAGAAACACCTCTCTTCATAATATCACCAGTGTTGACGTTGTCTCCTCCAGTAGAGAAACATCTCCCTTCATAATACCACCAGTATTTACGTTGTCTCCTCCAGTAGAGAAACATCTCCCTTCATAGTACCACCAATGTTGACCTTGTCTCCTCCAGTAGAGAACTTTCTTTTAACTGCCTTCGAACGGCTTTATTGTTAACTGTTACTTCCGCATATCCTGTATTTTTACTTCCATTTTATTTTGTTTACTGGAAAGTATAACTGCTGTGTCAGTGCCGATTTCAGATTAGCAATAAGATGCTCACGAATTCTTCGTTGTTCATCCCCAGCTTCATTTATGATGTAATTGCTAACAGTAACAGCAACGTTGCATCCTGTCATTAAGTGCTGAGCAATATTGGGCATATCCTCGGATCTTATTGGAGTATGTTCTTTTACACTTTACATAACTGTGGATTCTAAACTTCCCTTCATGCTGCATAAACACGTGAGTTTATAAACTATAAAATGCCACAAATATGCTTCTGTAATCACGTCTTTAAAACTAAATTTATTTCTTACACTAAAAATTGGTTGGAATACACTCTTGATTTGAATTTGTGGATAAGCTCTTTCTTAAAAGGGAACTTCTTGACACATGAGTCAGTGGAATTCCATGTGTTAGTACTGTAACAGCTGTTTTTTGAGAGAGTCAAACTGTAAAATTTTAGGGATGGTCACTTTATTCAGCTTTTCACGAATAAAAGTGTCATTAAAATTATTAGTAGTTTTATTCATAAAATCGTGAACTTTTTAGTTCCACTTATTTTCCCCATACAACACTATGTAACTGATCGTTTATTATCCTGTAAATTAAAATACTAAATTAACCATGTGTGCTTTAGGAACAAAGCTGTTAAAAGAAATATACAACAGAAAATATCGGTTTATAGTAATCTAACTTCAAACTTGTGTTATTGCTTATAAAGTATATTGAACCAGCAGAACTCGGCTTATACACTCCTCTTAAACGTATTTTTTAATAGTTACTTAGCAATCTCTTCAACTCATTACCTGAGGATGGTTTTAGAAAAAGTCAGAAGTTCATGTGGTGAGCTGTAATTGTGTTTCATGAAAGTTTGGGGTTTGAGGTTTTAGGTGTTTGTGAACTGTGTAACAGAGGTGGAGTGTTTGTTTGTTTGTTTGAAATTATGCACAAAGCTACAGAATGGGCTATCTGTGCTCTGCCCATCACGGGTATCGAAACCTGGTTTCTAGCGTTGTAAGTCCGCAGATATACCGCTGTGCCACTTGGGGGGTGAGGTGGAGTGTGGTGAACTGCAATTCTGTTTCATGAAAGTTTGAGGTTTTAGGTGTTTTTGAACTGTGTAACAGAGGTGGAGGCTTTCAGATTTCGGTCATGTATGGTTACGATAATAGTAGTCTAAGGTTAATTTCAATGAATAATTTCGTTATATGTACTTTAAAATATATCAGAAATTGTTCCATATTTCTTTGTATTTATTCCACCAATTAATATTATATACTTTAGCTCAGTTCAATGTGTCTGTTCTGCACGTTAAAACACATTCTGAATGTAAACCCGTTCTTCTGCCATAGAATCTCCTTACGACCTTAATCTCATTTTGGTATGGAGTCAGTCTCTCTGGTCTTCATTCTGCATAGGGTACAGTCATGGTATGGAGTCAGTCGCTCTGGTTTTATTTCTGCATAGGGTATACAGTCATGGTATGGAGTCAGTCGCTCTGATTTTATTTCTGCATAGGGTACAGTCATGGTATGGAGTCAGTCGCTCTGGTGCTCTTTCTGCATAGAGTACAGTCATGGTATGGAGTCAGTCGATCTGGTTTTATTTCTGCATAGGGTACAGTCATGGTATGGAGTCAGTCGCTCTGGTGCTCTTTCTGCATAGAGTACAGTCATGGTATGGAGTCAGTCGATTTGGTCTTCCTTCTGCATAGGGTACAGTAATGGTATGGAGTCAGTCGATCTGGTCTTCCTTCTGCATAGGGTACAGTCATGGTATGGAGTCAGTCGATCTGGTCTTCTTTCTCTAAAGATTACGGTCCTGTGGATAATTTCTAGTTGGACCGATCTCCCTCATATCCCTGTCCACCAAGTCTCCCCACCGCACTGTCTGTCTTGTACTTTTTCGTCCCTCCACTGACATTTCCAATGTGCTTCCCACTGCACACCATTCTTCACTTGTTACTTCTCATCCAAGCCATTTAAGTCTTGATTTTCTTGCTTTTTCTGTGATCGTACAGACTCTAATTCTTTTTTACTGGTGTCATCCTTATTACTCTGTCTCTCAAAGTTATTCCTAGCATCCATCTTAACATTTTCAGTTTAGTTTTGTTTAAAATACATCCCTCCTTTTCCTCTTATGGTCAAAGAATTTGCTGGATGAAGCAGACCTGGCCTAACTATTGTTTTTATACTTCAGCAGTATTTTCTTGTCAAGAATCACCCCTGAGACTTTCCTCCATTTATTCCACCCAGCTATTACTCTTTCCCTTACTCCCACTTCGCAGCTCCTTCCCCACTAACGTTGGAGTATAAATACCTAAAGTTATTTGACTGTTTTATATCAGTTTTTATTATTATATTTGTAACTCTTCTCTTCCCCATCTGTTACTAAGCATTACCTCCATTTTACCGGTGTTTACCTTTAATCCATCTCTCTCAAAAATGTCCTGCTACATCCAGCACTTTTTCTTCAGCCCTTCCTCCATTTCGGCTGTTATAACCAAATCGTTCACAAACACGAGGTCTCAAAGTATTCTTCTCTTTGCTTTATTACTCAAAAAAAGACATCACTTTTTTTGCTCCATCATGAATTGTTTTCACTATCCTCATAAAGTTTTCTATGATTCCCTTCTTCCTGAGACTCCAATAAACGATGGCTTGTGGGTCCCTATCGTATGCTTTTTTCTTCAAACCCACAAAGCTCCATTACGACTTCCTGTGCCCCCCCTAACGTCATTCCTATAAACAAATACTCGCGTGTCGTCGCTGAATGTTGGGTATGTAGAATTTACCACCAGATTATTGTACACTCATGTAAGATAAAAAAATGCATACTCCAATAAAACCTGGAAATTTGTTCAGTATTGCTCAGAATCTAATGACAGAATGCAATGTCGTCATTAGTGCAGAAATTTCATAAGACTTAGTAGATGGTGAGAAACAACAGCTAATGATTCGTTAAATTCTAGAGATTGGTAATTTGAAACAGGCACTGAACCAGCAAAATTAGGCTAATTGGTTCCTCATAAATCTGTTAGCTTGTTGCATTTTAAGAACTGTAGATTGCTTACTTAGCTTCATTTCTGGGGATGTCTTACATGGATTTAATGTTGAAGTTCTGCGAATGACACCATTCTATCATATCGAGGTCCTCTTCTTGTAATATTTTAAATTCACAGTCACAGTAAAAAGATATAATGATATTTGAACCGCACCCTTCGAAACACATTTTTGAGCAGCATACTGTTTGTTTGTTTTTTCATTATATACAGCAGCAATCTGTGTTCCTTTTTTACTGCACAAGTTTAAATTATTTTTCTTAATTTTAGTCTTGATATTTTTCTCAGTTATAGTCGAGATAATGCTTGTAAAGTTATAAAAATCTCATTCTCTGCGCTTAAAACAGATATATTTTCGACTTAAAACAGGTGTAAAAAAAAATATATCGTTATGAAAACGAGTATCAACAAATCAACTCAACTCATTAACGGTGCACAGTCGTTGGTGTAGTCGTGATGCTATTTCTGAAATTGATAACTGTTTTTATTATAATTACAAGACAGTATGAGAATATAACAGACAACGTTTATTGTTTATCCAACAATGATTCCTATTGTTGCTGGTTTTATAGCAAAATTAGCTCTATTTTCCTTATTGGTCTTGGATCTATTATTGATACTCTACAATTATATACTTAATGTGCATATAAATGCTGTAAAATATGTTATTTGGTGGGCGAGTGGGTGGTTGGATATAACAGATGTTACTGCTAAAATTATTGCTGTGTTCTTGATGATGACCGTTTGTTACACTAAATGGACTGTGTAGTTTAGACACGTTGACTTTCTAAGTCTGTTAAGATATTCCTGTTATAAACTGTGGTATATCAATTAATCAGCCTGTGTCGTGATATCTTCAATGGAAAGCGATATAAGAAGACTACTTTGCTTGACTAAAATTGCTATGTTGTTAATTCGGTTTTAAAATCTACTTGATGGTGTTTAAACGTAAGATATATACTAGTATTATTTGAAAGAAGGTCACCTTTTTTACGCTAACATAAACTTACTACTACGTCAACGTAAGAAAAGCTATTTTCTAGCACTTCAGAATAAGAAAGAAACTTTCTACTACGTCAGTACAAGAAAAGATAAATCTCCTAATTCGTCAAGGCAGGTTAGGTGAATTTATTTGTTACAGTAGAGGATCTGCCACCACAGCAGACAAGGAAAGACTTACTAAAGTACGTTAGAAACTACTCGATATGGGGCATTAACACGGGATAGATTCGATACAGAATTTTAACATACGAATGACACGTTACGAAATGTTCACATAGCAATGACTCAATACGGTGCATTGACAGAGGAAAGATTCGATACAGTACGTTCACGTAAGAAAGACCCGTACGTTAAAATAGGAAAGACTCGATGCGGAATATTAGCTTACAAAACGGGTATGCTATTCATTATTCAAATGTTATTAGCCAAATTATGCAAAGTTCTGTTGCTGTAGATCGTACTCGATTTGTTTGTATCTTTTTATTTATCGATATAGAGTTAGCTTGTAATAAAAATAGTGTAAAACAGAACTGAGTAATCATGTGATTTCAATGGGTCAATAACAAATTCTGAAAATATTAATTTCTAAGTAAAAAGTTTTTCGAAATATTTGAATAAAAATTATGCAATAGATGTTTGTGTAGTTCTATGAAACCACATCATTTATATGTATCATATATTTATTTTTCAGAATTTATTGAATTGAATTGAGCTTAGTGTAATTTCAGTGAAGCCGTGGACTTTTCTGTGTATCATGACTCTGCTAATGTAAAAACAAGAGAAATGCATAGGAAAACGTTCAAAATCCGTGCTATCTGCTGTTACAGACTAGAAGGAAGGCAGATAGTGAACAGCATTTCACCGCCATTTCTTGAGCTACTCTTCACTGATCGAACAGTGGGATTTGACTGTCTCTCTTTTAGTACACTTATGACTCCAATGTGCAGAGCGAGCATTTTTTTTGCAGAAATGGGACGCGAACCATGAATCCTCGAACTTACAGTTCGAGTACGCTAATCATAGGCCAGTCAGTCCCCATTAAACAATTAAAACAACAAATTATCACTTTGGTGCGTATAAGTTAACAAATCTTCTTCAAACTATATCAAACTAAGTTAGTTAATTCTAAATCTGTTTCATGGAATTACACTCCATTCATAAGTAAAGAAGGAATCTGATAAGGTATGTCATGTACTATTTGTTATTGTTATATATTCTAACCACGTGTTTAATCTGATAAGGTATGTCATGTACTATTTGTTATTGTTATATATTCTAACCACGTGTTTAATCTGATAAGGTATGTCATGTACTATTTGTTATTGTTATATATTCTAACCACGTGTTTAATCTGATAAGGTATGTCATGTACTATTTATTATTGTTATATATTCTAACCACGTGTTTAATCTGATAAGGTATGTCATGTACTATTTATTATTGTTATATATTCTAACCACGTGTTTAATCTACTTCTCCTAGATTAAATCTTGCTGTTTTCAAGATACTTGTAACAACGAAACGTTAAAGAAACCTCGTAATGCATTATCATTTGTACATCGATATTACTTGTCTATTTAACTATTTCTTTAGTAGCGAGAGAGAGAGAGAAAAACTCCCTTCCCAAGGCACTGTATGAACGTGTTTTATATTCTTTATACGGTTAAATCAGCTACTTTGTACGACAAGTCTAGGGTGAGTTAATTCAAAACTAGCTATTATTCCGTGAAATGTGATCGTAACCGAAGGAGCACTACCCTACACTCCTATCTGTCACTATCTCGTTTATAACCTGCATCAGAAGAAATAATAAATCTAACTCGATTTTTCTTTAAATTGAAAACAATATTAACTTTAGGTATACTTTCACGTAACTCTCAAAGTTTTCAGTATCAACCATGAAGTAAAGAAAAATGTTTAAGATAAGACTAGAACTTCATATTATTCTTGGTTCTTTTTCGTTTAGAAGTATCGCCTGTGAACAAAAAAAAATAACTTATTTTACTCAGTACGAATACAATATAGCCTTTATACAGCGAAAAACGCGTTTCATATACTTAATATTTCATTTCTTCGTGACTTCTCTTCGTTCAAAGTAAAGAACCAAAGATCGGTTTACGCTAAATTAATTTGATTGAAAAGTATATTTAAATTTTCTATGATTGGGAAGTCTTTAGAAAGGAGATTCACTGTCGAAATATAGTTTTTATTGAACTTTTCTTTTCACTTTTCAACGGCTGATCTAAAAAGACAAAACTCTTTGAGACTACTTATTCAGTTGTGAAGATCTTTGTCGTTATATCTACTTCAGTGTAAAGATATCTCCAAAAACAGAAGAAATAAAACAGCAGTTTGCATCGATATTTTGTGTTTTTATATCAAGTAGAATTTTCTGAATTTTGTAATTTTAGACTCGACATATTTATATTCTGCAACACTAACCTTAAGCTAAAACATATACATAAATATGAAGTCGCCCACATTGGCTCTTCGGACTGTGACACATGAACAGTTAAGCTTTTTATAATTATGCAGTAAAAGTATTTCACAATTTCTCGGTTGAAATAACAACTGATCATTTCCACCCTTCCAAGATTAATTTGTAATATATTTATAGTAAGGTATATAGGTAAATTTCCTAAATTTTCATACAGGTGTTCTGCGTGTAATTATAACAACCTTGTCAGCCAAGTTTCGAAAGGCCATAAACACATAGTAATCCTTTTACCTGTCTCATAGGATTTTGTATTCGTTTGGTCCTAGATTTGTGGCCACTCTCTTGGGCGGAACAAGTCCATTTTAGTGAGTGATAAATATTTGTACAAGCCAATATGAATTTGGGCTCTTTTCATTGAATACGTCATTTGGAATAGCCAATGACGTAGGTGAGCCATAAATTATGGGATACCGCACTTTCAAGTAAAGCAAAAAGTCTAATTGTATACAATAGAATTCTTGCTATCATTTTTTCGTGAAATATTTGAAAAGTCTCTTCAACCCCAGCAGCCAGTTTGAATGAAGTCAGCCAGTTCTTAAAATGCAACCCCAGCAGCCAGTTTGAGTGCAAACAGTTAGAAGCCAGCCAGTTCTTAAAATGCACTACATCTTTGTGAATATAGGTGTTGTTTGTTTGTTTGCTTGCTGTCCATGTTCGATATATTTTCTGTATAACAGTTCCTGAATCTGCCGTATTGTGGAAAGTTTTGTTACCTGTAGAATATCAGTGTACCTGGATAAGATAACAGTAATTTTTGCAAACTCAGTTGCTGCAGTACCGGAATCTTCAACCTGATCTGAAACATAAATATTTTTAACGCCATCAAAAAGAAACTTCTGAATTTTAGAACAGCTCGTAAGTAGAGTTAGTTAGTTTGCAGGTTTTATTTTTCGAATGCGTTTTAGTTACCCAAACCATCGTCAATTAACGTTTAAGTATGTTAGGTATTCAGAACAGTACCTAAACCTTCACTGTCTTCAAGCATGTGTATGTGTTTGTTCTTCGTATAAAAAGTATATATGTTATAAAAACAACCTCTTTATCCAGACTTTTCTGTCAATCTTAGTTAACTTCGATTAAATCCGGTCGTCATTATTACATTGTTTACTCACTTTTGTATAGTGTTTGCATAAACTGTAGTTTGAATATCGCTGATCCAAAGACCGTGTCTCTTTTTTTCTTCAAATGTGTTTATACAAACAACTTTTTTTTAAGGAGAAGTCTGTAGAACTGGTACTAACTTCATGTTACTGACATGTGTACTCACAGAAATACGAGTTTAATAGGTGGAACGGTCAGAGTTACTCCATTATTCATATTATTAGATCGACAAATGAGTAGAAAAACTCTAGTATATCAGTTTAACAAAGGGTTTGTGAATGTGGATTGTTTCAAAGATATTTCGTGTGGAGCTCGTTCGTTAGTTTTCTTTTTTTCGTTTCTCTAGTTCATTCAAATTTTAAGACATCTTCTACAAGCTTGCTATAACTAACATCGAAACAGATACCTTCCAACTTTGCTTAGTGCATTAACAAAGCTGTAATAAATTTATTATAACTCTCTCATTGACTTGTATGGTTTCCAGAGAAACTGCTTTCATATGACAGGTATAATAATACTCGTATGGTAATTACTGAGGGAATTACTCTTGCATAAGAAGTAATACTTCAAGTTAATATTCACACAGCTAAATTTTCGAAATCTTAAAACATTTTTAAGAAAAATAGTTCATTTCACTTAGCCATAGCTAGTCATCTCATTTTAACACGCTGTGTGTTTAATGAGCATATTAGAACAACGTTCTGAATAATTCTTCAAGAAAATAGTTTCTGTAAATGTTTCTTCAAGGCTTGCGACTTCAACTGTTCAGATTTACCCACCATTAACTGATTGCATGAAAAGGAAATAAGTGCTATAGCTCCACTTTTGTAACATGTTTATAAATGCGATTACATATGTAAATTGTATCTGTATATCAATATCTGCTATTACGACGTTTCTTGTAGTTTCACACGCATGAGTTGTAATAACAGTGTAAGAAGTTAGCACATCCATTTCGAGTTTTGGGCGTTACCGTACGATATGAGCTAATATATTTATTAGTTGACGAATTATTTCCATGACATTTAAGCATCTCTCATAAATGTTTGTATCGCTTAATATAACGTTTGATTTTGTAATCAAGGCTATAAATATCACTTGATTAATTTTGTTAATATATATAAGTTAATAATGAATGAACCTATCTATTTTGATATTAAAACAGGATGATTGATCGTGAAAATCAAATGGACCACATAGATGAAAACCATTTGTTTTTGTGGTGGTTGGAGAATGTTAATCCATATTGGTCATGGCTATGCAAGAATAAATTAACCTTTATAAACGTTTTAGTGCAAGTATTGATTTGCAGAAACGTAAAATCCAAGCAGCTTGTAAGGTGAAAGGTCAAGAAACTCATTTGTTTTTTAACTTTGAATTATTTTGTTCATTATTAAGGTAATTAAGAATTAATGTTTATATCTTGTACGGTACTATATACAAAGAGTACTTACTCTTAGCAGGGAAAAATATTTTTTATTTAGCAATTACTATAAAAATGTGCATGTTTAGCAAGTGCAAATTTATATATGTATAAGATCTTTAGTGCTGGAGTTAGAAATAGCTAAGTAAGCCAGATAAGTAATCAAAAATCAGATGTTAGAAATAGCTAAGTAAGCCAGATAACTAATCCAAAAATCAGATGTTAGAAATAACTAAGTAATCTACATAACTAATCAAATGTTAGAAATAGCTAAGTAAGCCAGATAACTAATCAAAAATCAGATGTTAGAAATAGCTAAGTAAGCCAGATAACTAATCCAAAAATCAGATGTTAAAAATAACTAAGTAAGCCAGATAACTAATAAAAAATCAGATGCTAGAAATAGCTAAGTAAGCCAGATAACTAATAAAAAATCAGATGTTAGAACTAAGCTAATATCAACCATAAATTACCTTCGCATGTGTGCCGGGGGTAGCCTAGTGGTTAACATGTCTGACTGCGGATCAAAGGGATTTGGGTTCAAGATGTGATGCACCTGAACACGCTTCGCACTTTCAGCTGTGGGCACGTTATAAAAGTAGCAGTCAGTCCCTTTATTGAGTACACAAAGCTGGACAAGCTGGAGTTGCTGACTGGCCATCTTCCCTCTGATCAGTGTGCGTGCGCATGTTTTGTTATATCAAAACCACATCGGGCAATCTGCTGTGTCCACATAGGGGAAGTCGAACCTCTGATTTTAGCGTTGTAAATCAGAAGACTTACCGCTATCCCACCAGGGGACCCCTCTGATCAGAGGCTCAAAATTAAGGACGCTTATACCTGAATTATAGGAAATTTAGACCTGGCTGTTTAGTCCATATGTATACAAGGTGTGGAAAATACTAATTCTTACGTTAGCTTGTGTTGTTAGTCTTTGTTGTTAAATGGACGCAACATCACTGATCATGTGAGTTATATACGGTGTCAAAAACTAGTAACAATATATAAATCAATCTTAAAATAACTAATGATATAAATTATCGTAATAAAACTAAGTTTTTATACCAATAAACTTAACATAACAACTCTGATATAACAGTGAACGATTTGATTTTATATTATCGTTTGAAAAGTAAAGTGTTCGAATTTCTAAACAAACCGTATTTTAAGTCTGTTTTCACACAAATAATCTAAACTTGAATTTTACGATCGATGGACTCTATAGAAAATGTTTTTGAAAACATATAAACATAATGATCATTAACATTGTATGCACATATTATTGAGATAAAAATTAAATGTAGTATATCGCATTTGAAGTTTACAGGTATGAACTACAAGTTTTCATTTGTATTCTTTCATATAAGATTAGAATTAAGCCTTGTATGAAAACTAAATATTATTTACTAGTTTTCACGAGCTTGAAACAGTGGTACATAGAAAGTAAGATGGTTGTGTGTGTGTGTGTTTGTAGTTAAGTACAAAGCTATACAATGGGCTATCTGTGCTGTGCCCACCACGAATATCGAAACCCGGTTTCTAGTGTTGGAAGTCAGCAGACATACCGCTGTGCCACTGGTGGCTAGAAAAGTAAACTATTTAGTGTAGTATATACAGACTTTCACATATATGTATAGAAAATGAACTATAACACATCTCATACGATAGAGTTGGTAAATAAGTGAATAAGTTTTTCTACACAAACTGGAACGTTTTAAGACCAAACTTACTATAAGGGTATCAAAATACAAAAAGTTTGACTTTAAACCGCAGAAAGGTCCTGTAGTCATAAGTTATTAACTAATGTAGTATATGAGGTGTCTTTGGTCGATACAATTCAGAACATCAAAACTCTCAAACTATTTGTTTCTGTCAACGCTGTCCATAAAACAGTTAAGTAGTCTAATCACTAATTCACGCCGTCTGATGATAATCTCGTATACTAAAATTTCAATGTGAAATTAAATTTACTTTGCCTTAAATCTTTGTTTGTATAACTTAAATAATGGGAGTATTTTGGGGAAATTATTTACGATACTGCGGTTTTAAATTTTTATATTTTATGATAGACCCAATGTTTATGTCAACAGATACAAGTTAACTGTGTGTTATTATGTAGTAAACAAAAGTTACTGGCTCTACACTACTTCAGTATTATAACATCTTTCTCTACTAACCAATAACACGAATTGAAACCAAATAATCCAAACCAAAAACCTGTTTCTTTTTCTTTCTCTAATCATGTATTAAGATGCACATGGAAACACACACATAATTGTATTTCCCATAATTATGTACCCAATTATTATTCATTTTTCCGAACTAAAAATCAGCCCTGTAACAAATCTAACTAATTAAATATATTCTTATTTATAAAATCTAGAATATATTGTTTTACCAGTTGGGTGCCAAGTATAATTGAAACTTCGAAACAAGTACACACAGGATACAGTTAAAGTTAATAGCATGAATATACGGAATAGAATATTATTTGAAGTTGGCTAAACGAATGCAGTATTTAACGAGTACCTGTAATAGTAACTAATCAGTATATTTTGGTAAAGAGCATTAGTTATTTCACTGTTCGTGATTTAACAGGTGAAGCTGGAAGGTCAGCTTTGTCATACACATATTGAGCAATAATTTAGGCTCATGTCTCACTAGAACTCATTTTCCTCAGCATTACACGTCCGTTCTACCACTGTATTGTCGTTTACACCCGTGTTATATATATATATAATCAACTTGTATATCTCCATTCAGCGTTGTACCAAACATGTCTCTTCAGTCATTAAATTACACAGGCCTGCGATAGTTTTATTGTCTTGAAATGTTTACATGTTCTACAGCAACTCCTGTACGCTGAATATGAAAATAATATCCATTTTGTCTCTATCACGTACAGATTTTTCACAAAACGTCATAGTGCAATATAAAAGAAAGACCACAACACGTAGTTTTGAGACTAAAAGACGTAGATTTCATAAAAAGAAATCAGGATGAATGAGGCTATATATTCGTTTGACATCGATGTTCTTCCCGTTCCTTCAGTTTGTTTGTATTTTTGTTAACAAACATAATAATAAAAAATGCCCATTGTGGTAAATGAAATAATACTTTGATCTAAGTAAGAGTTATTTCTTCCCGATTAGTAAAAAATACTCACGTAATAGAAAAACATGAATATTATTTTAAAACCTGCGTAGCTGAACTATGAAAAATCCGTTAGTAAGTTTTATAAATTCGCAGGCCTGTGTTATTAGTATGGATCGTTGTTCGCATCCAGTTCCCGCAACATTTCGAAGTCGTGTGTACATAACATAATGTTTAGGGACAACAAGATGTTTCATCAGTACTATTAATTCCCTTAAGAATTTTAAATGCCTCAATCAGATCCCCTCTAACTGTTCTTCTTTCAAGAGAAAACAATTTCAGAAATCTTAACCTTTTCTTGTAGGACAACTCCTCCATCCCATTCTGTTGTTTATTTGAAGTTAACCACAATGCTACACAACGGGCTATCTGTGCTCTACCCACCACGAGTATAAAAACCCGATTTATAGCGTTGTAAATCCGCAAACATACCGTGGTGCCACTGGCGGGTGCACCATTCTAGTAGCCCTCCACAGAATCCTTTCCAACAATTCAATGTCCTTCCTGAGGCAAGGACCCCAAGACTAAACACAATACTCCAAATGTGGCCTAACCGGTGGCCTATACAGAGAAATTATAACCTCTTTAGGCATGTATTCAGTATTTCTGTGGATACAACCTAAAATTATATTTGCCCTACCACTAGTAACAGCACACTGCCTGGATGCTTTAAGAGACTGATCAACCATTACACAAAGATCCCATTCTTTCATAACACTGTTAAGGTTATTGTCATCCGAATTATACCTTTAATTCAAATTATGATAACCCGCATGTCTATCTTACATTTATTATAATTAAAATCAATCTGCCATATATTTGCCCAACTCACTAAATGACCTAAATCCTTTTGTAAAAGGCAGCATCCTCCTCACAGCCATCAACACCCAAGACCTTGATATAATAAGCAACTTGATGTAATTTATTGACCATTCCTTCATCTATGTCATTGATGTAAATCAAGAAGAGCCAAAGTCCCAAGACTGAGTCATGAGGTACCCAACTTGTGACATTAATCCAGTTTGATGGAATTCCATTTATAACAACTCTCTGCTTTCTTCCATCCATCCACTTTTCTATTCAACTAGCTAACTTATCCACAATATCTAAAGAGATATTTTATTTTACAAACCTTTTTTGTGGCACCTTGTCAAATCACACTACTTGACCAAACAAGAGTAGCCCAAGGGTTAGTGGAGGGTGCTGTTGACTAGTTGCTTTCTCTATAATCTATCAGCTCAGTATTAGGGGTTGCTATACGTAGATAGTCGTTGTGTAACTTTACGCAAAAATTCTAAAACAAAGGCTTAATCATCAGTATGACTATGACTTACAAGGAAACGAAAAATGACAATATATTACTTTGAGACAGAACCATAAACAACCTCGTAATCTCAAGGGTCAGTTGTACATCACTTGTACTTTAAACACTATTTTATAAAATCTAGAGTAAAAACGTTAAATTACCAACTATCCAAGATCGACGCTTTTTAAAGAACCTTTGTAATATCTGTTATTTCAAGTGTTCTACATTTACTTTTTCTATTATTTCAGGATGTTAACCCCATGTACCTGAGCCTAGATCCTGTGGTCACAGACCTAACAGATGGTGTCTTCCAACTATTAAACTCTAGTAAGTGGTATGACGTGGTTTTAGTTGCTGATGACAGTGAAACAAGTTCTTCTTTAGTCCGTCGTCTAGGTAACCTCATGAAGCGCCCATTGTGGCGCCCTTTGTTTGTTATCCGCCTTCAAAACAAATTAAGCAAAGATGAAATTTTAAACAGACTTAGTGATGTTGTCAAAAGCTTTAGTCGTGTGATTCTGCTACACTGTGATAAAGAATTAGCCGAAAAAGTCTTTGAAATTGCTGGCGAGTTGAATTTGTTGAGTGGCGAGTGGATGTGGATTGTATTAGAGCAGTCTGTCCACATAACAGAGGGTCCAGTTAACAGCTTCCCACCAGGTCTACTAGCTATTCGTCTTCGATCTTTTACTGTCAACCGACACAGAGTCAGAGCAGCCGTCAGAATTCTGACCAAAGCGGTTCATCATATTGAACAGAACATTCTAGTGGAAACATTTAGAGAAATCTCTTCCACTCTAAGCTGTTTTAATCCTCCAACAAGACAACGTCAAAGATTGTCTCACTTACTATACAGGTAAGCTTATATTGGCTGGTGCAAACTTCCAACTGCATTAAAGTTTTGTAGTGTTAGAAAAGAAAAATGACCATAACGACTGATTTCATTACTGAATTAGTTCTAACTCTAAAGTCAGGTTTTTCATCGTGCTTGTTCGATCACGATATCGTTCAACATGGGGTTGTGAGTGAATCAAGTTTATATTCAATTTATTTAAATTATTATAAATCGTCCGTTCCAACACTTATCGTGCAAGATATTATTCTAAACCTTATTTTTCATTATAAATAATCACACTGTGATGGTAATGATTCACATTAATGAGCCATTACTGGCATTTTGGTTGGAGGCCTCTATTTTTATGATACAGAATAACAGCCAAGAGGAAACCATACGAGTTATTCTACAAACTTTCCACTCTAAGCTTTTAACACTAGTATAATGTTTCTTTGAGAGTAAATAATATAGGAAGAAGGTTATTTGTTAAATATTATTCTGTCACATGGTAACATTTATCGAACTGGATTATATTTACACAATTTGAGCGTTCTATTGTTATTCTTATATATATATATTACGAAACGTGGTGTCTGTCCGAGTGTCCGTCTGTCTCCAGTTTGAAAAGCTGCGCACACAAGCAAAGCTCAGCATTCACTTTAGAAATGATGGGAGAACATGCATGAATAATAATGATGCCAAATTTTATTTCACAAGCAGGATATTCTACACTAACTTGTTAAGAATTAATCACACTATCATTCACATTTTAAAATGTGACGTAACTTAAAGAATACAAATGTAGATTTACTGTATGTTATTTTACATCGGCTCTTAACAAGCATGACTGAAATACTCAACAATTACTTTTCGTGGTGGGCAGTATATGTAGCTCAGATCTTTGGCTCTGAGTAAAACCAAGAGTACAACACAATTAACCTTTTTAAAGTCCGTGAAATAATTTCAACTTATAGATTAACTTAAACTTTTCCCGTCACTGAGGACGGGTATTTTTGCTTGTATATTATACAAATTGCGAGAGGTATAACCTGTTTAGACTTGCCGGTAGACCAATACAAACTAACAATTACTAAGATATTGCAACTTGATAAGATAAGTAGCTCAAGCCGTCATTTTGTAGATTTGAAAGCAATTTAAACGTTTTTGCAGAAATATAATTTTTCTATGAACTTTTAAATTAAGTTTTCCAAAAATATTAGTCTATTTTCTCGATGTAGCATATGAGAATCTATGTTTATGTTCGAAGTTAACTAGACAGATCTGTCATTCTATCAAGACCATCCCCTCCTATATAGACATATTATAACACTCCATTTAGGTGCATACACACAGAAATCTGATCATGTGATGTATCAGGTGATTGTATGATTTCCTTAACAGCAGAGATGTAAGTATCATGGTTGCTATGCAAGACAAGTGATAAGATCGGGAGCCTTTCCGATTTTTAAAAAGAGTATTATTAAAGGTTGGTCCTCTAGGGGGAGCGTCGTTATTAAATACTGTTTTTCTGTCCGGCTGTTCTCAGACCAATGTCACCAGGTTCTATTAACAGTGGAGACCCCAGTTAGAATATTCTGCCTCTAGGAAAAACTGTGACCGTCAATTACTGGTAATAGAGATAAAAATAGAGAGCGTTGTTGAGGAACTGAATTTGTCTAGGAAGTTTTGAATGATGTTTAGAGTTGCTAGCGCAGATGTTAATCAGTTCAAATTATTCAGGTTGTTTGACTTGTGTTGTGACATCATCATAATTGACCGGGATTTTAAGCTATGTGGGTCGCCCGATGGGTCAGCTATAAGTTTGCCTACTTACATTGCAAAATCGAGGATCTGATTCTTCTCGGTGGACCCCAAATAGCCCATTGTGTAGCTTTGCGCTAATACAAAAAAATCCTTCACTCTGTATGGACATAGATTTTATGGTTTTGTAACAAGAAGGGGATCCACATTTTGTTAAAATCTAAGCTTTGATCATGGTTCAAAGCTCGTTGATGAGTCTTATGTATAAAGCTTCTTTGAGTTCTCTTGTTTACAGTGTTTCTCAGCGTCTAGTATTTGGAGTTGGTTCTATTTGATAATGTGATCTATGATACAACTGTGGTCAGTTAAGGTGGATTTTTTCCAGATAAAGACGCCTGGTGGTATCTTGATGTTCTCTGGCTAGTTGTTTAGTAGTTCTACCTGTTTCTCCTATATGTAGGCTTTTTCACACAAAAAAAACAAGGTATTTTGTAGATAGGTTTGATCAGTTCATCTTTACTTGCAGGTTTTTTTATTTTTGTAAGACCACTTCTTAATGTCTTGTCGAATATAAAATACACTTTGAAGTTAAAGTTTTCAAAAATTGTTTTGAATTTATAACTTTTTGGTATAAAGGCAAAACTGCAGTTTTCTGGGACTGAATGTGTAGATTTCGAAGTGATTGGTTTTCTTTTCTCTTCTGTGATCGGATGAAACTGATGGAGTAACCATCTGATTAGAGGAGTTTGTACAAACGTTTTTTCTCCGTCGGGTATTGGTTGCTGTTACAAATCTTAGAGCCCCGATCAAACAGATAATTTATAATGTTTCCTTTAACAGATTATAACTGGTTAGATTTGAAATCTAGATAGCTATCGGTATGGGCTGGTTGTGAGACGATGACCATGTCTGCGTAAAAGAACGTCCAGAAAAGAAAAAGAGAGGAGGAGAAATACAAAAAAAGATGATTAAACAAACGTATAAAGTCAGAACCTGTAACAAACGTATAAAGTCAGAACCTGTAACAAACGTATAAAGTCAGAACCTGTAACAAACGTATAAAGTCAGAACCTGTAACAAACGTATAAAGTCAGAACCTGTAACAAACGTATAAATGACTTTATACGTTTGTTACAGGTTCTGACTTTATACGTTTGTAACAGGTTCTGATGAACCTGTAACAAACGTATAAAGTCAGAACCTGTAACAAACGTATAAAGTCAGAACCTGTAACAAACGTATAAAGTCAGAACCTGTAACAAACGTATAAAGTCAGAACCTGTTTTAATTGAACACTTTCTTCTCTAATAATCACAACTGGGGCATCTCTATTATATGGCAGCCGACAAATTATTCTAAATACAGCTTATCTCAAACGTGAACTGAGAAAGTAAAATTGCGATGATACTTAGAGTGCAAACTATGGCTAAATTGACTAGAAGCGTATGGTCTGAGTTGTGTTCCACATTTTCTGAACTGAAATTAAACTAAAAATATAGAGAAAAATGCATGTTTGTTTTTATACGACATAGTAACCGACTAGAGATAATAAAGTGGTGGAAGAAACGTTTTCATGGTAGGGCTTGGGCTGATCTATGCTTTTAATAAATGGGCAAATAACATCCAGAATGTAGTTAAGGATTGTTACCGATGAAGTTCAACCCCACAATACTGCAATGGACAAGTGTTCTTCCAAGCCGATAATGAGGTTGTAGACCGTATGCTTTATGTCCGTAGTTCATTGGTAAGACAGTGGTAAATTTCCGGATTTATAATGCTAAAATCCAGGGTTTGATTCCTCTCAGTGGACGGAACACTGATAACCCATTATGTAGATTTGCGCAAATAAATAACAACAAAATAAACAATGTCAACAACATTATGTCCGTGAAATGGTGACTTCCTCGCTCTTGACCAGCACAGTCCCTAGATCTCAGTCTGATTGAGCATGTTTGGTTGAACATCACATTGGCCATTGTAATCTTCTACCAACATCTGTGAATGTCTTGCAGACCATGCTCCTCAACAAATGATCTACATTCAAGGAGAAGGATGTTCGAATCCGATATTAGTTGTGAGTCCAGATAAAGTGACCAGACAATGTATAAGTTAAGTTATCATGGAAGCTCGATGTCCAATTCAATAAAAAAAAAATACAAACCCAAGCACCCAAATTGTACAAGTCCATAAAGTGCGAGAGTCGGTGCAGATAGTTTTTAAATATACATGTTTTATTTGTATTCAAAAAACAGTCATAAATCATGTAGAAACATGTTTTGTGCATAAAAATAGAAGTAACAGATAAACATAAATCACACCGTATATAAAGTGTGACAAATTGCATATTCTGTTAGTCTGTACGTTTGCAGACTTTCAAAATTTCCTGAGCTACATCATAAAACATTTCCTTACCACACCCTCGATCCGTGCATGACCTAATGGTTAGCGTGTCGGGTTACGGATCATACGGTCTGAGGTTCGAGACGTAATAATGCTGAACACGATCCACCTTCTCGGCTGTGGGCACGTTATGAAAGTGGTTCCATTCAAATAGCTGGACGGTGCTCTTCTGGCTGGTTGACCTTCCGCTGCAGGTCAATAGTTCAAAATTAGGGATAGTGTGCCTGAGCCCAGAAGTATCTGATCTAGCCATTTAGCCCACAAGTATATGTATAATGTGTCGTTCATTTTGAAAATTCCTATTCCTAAGCACTTTACAGAGTCTTATGCGTGTTATCATACATTGAAATTTATATTATACTCGAGAACCTTCAAAACAATAAGAAAAAGTTTCAGAACTTGAAAGTGATTTTATACGTTTAATAGTGATGAAATAAATAAAATACGAAGATTGTTCGAATACCGACAGATGAAAATTTATACTGGAATATTTTTCATGCTTATTGTTTATTTGTTGAATTTCGTGAAAAGCTACTCAAGGTCTATCGACGCTAGCCGTCCCTAATTTTGAAGTGATATATTAAAGGGAAAGCAGCTAGTCAACGACAGCTCTCTTTACCAACGAATAATGAAATAAGCCATCTCCTTATTACGACCCTATGGCTGAAAGAGCGAGCATGTTTGGTGAAAAGATTCGAATCCGTGACCTGCAGATTGCGAGTCAAGTGACCTAACCATCAGGCCCCAGGATTGTTGAATCAGTTGCAATATTACAACAACTTTGTGTAGTATCTTCCTTAAAAGTCTCAAAGTAATGATAACATTTTATTACACAAAGAAATAAGTAAGAGAGATTTTGAAATTACAGTTTCATTCAGCCATTAATTTGTAATTTTCGTGTACTTTCTGCTATTTACTCGATAGCTAATGTGATTGATTTCAGAATATAAATCCAAATATCAGAAAGTATTTAATTTACTGTATCAAACAAATTGTCAGGCTGTAATACGAGAACTTTCCAATAGATTCTTCGTACCACCGGGAAGTATTAAAAAGTGTGTACTTTACGATTATTTCCACTCACCATTCTTTGACCTTTACATTTCTCTCAGTAGGGTTTGTAGTATCTAGTCATTTATTTCTGAGCAAACTTATAATGTCTAATTGGAGTAAAACGCCTGTTTGTAAAAGAAATCTCGCACAAAATAGTGTCAGTACTACAGTTAACGAACCACATATTATATGCTATCATAATGGCTGCTATAGAGACTCTCCTTTCACAAATTGTTAAGCCACATTCCTCGTAAACAAACAAGAGGGGAGGGGGTATTTTAATTTTAATTCTGTAGTTATACAATCCTCAGGCTTACTCCATTGTTTGCAAGCCTTTGTTACTGAACTTAAAAATGTAATTTCTTATGGAAATACAGTAATAGCGTTTCATTAACATAATTATAGTTACACACCCTGTCAACATATATTTTATTTATAAAACGTGGTATAGCAACAAACATGGAAGAATTATTCTCGTGACAAAACTATAGGTGTACTAGTATCACCATTATACATTAAAACATCGTAGCATTATTGTCGTGACGAAAGAGATAGACGCACCCTACTTAAGGACTTCAAAATTACTTGTTTTACGTTACTAGCTTCCATATGACTGAATGTTTAGAATTTAATTATGTATCAGATAAAAACATACCTTCATTTAATACTTAATTATGTAGAGGGTAAAACACACCTTCACTTAATACTTAAATATGTATCAGATAAAAACATACCTTCATTTAATATTTAATTATGTATCAGATAAAAACATACCTTCATTTAATACTTAATTATGTAGAAGGTAAAACATACCTTCGCTTAATACTTAAATATGTATCAGATAAAAACACTCCTTCATTTAATATTTAATTATGTATCACATAAAACCATACCTTCATTTAATACTTAATTATGTAGAAGGTAAAACATACCTTCACTTAATACTTAAATATGTATCAGATAAAAACATACCTTCATTTAATATTTAATTATGTATCAGATAAAACATACCTTCATTTAATACTTAATTATGTATCAGATAAAACATACCTTCACTTAATACTTAATTATGTATCAGATAAAACATACCTCCATTTAATACTTAATAAAGTAATAGATAAAAATATACTTTGACTTAGTACTTAATAAAGTAATAGATAAAACATACTTTGACTTAGTACTTAATAAAGTAATAGATAAAAATATACTTTGACTTAGTACTTAATAAAGTAATAGATAAAACATACTTTGACTTAGTACTTAATAAAGTAATAGATAAAAATATACTTTGACTTAGTACTTAATAAAGTAATAGATAAAAATATACTTTGACTTAGTACTTAATAAAGTAATAGATAAAAAATATACTTTGACTTAGTACTTAATAAAGTAATAGATAAAAAATATCCTTTCATTTAGTACTTAATTGTATAGTAGGTAAAAAGCATACTTTCAAATTCCGAACTCTCTGTTTAACTGTTCAATAACTCTGCTTCAAAATTATTTTTCGTTACGTGGTTACAGAAAAATGTTTTACTAAACTGATGTCCATACAACTATATAGAATCTGTCAAATAAAATCTCACACAGATTCGATCAGTTGATTTACCAATGTAAACATATCCTAGAGTAAACACCTACTATAAAGCATACTTTTTAGTTACAGAAGTGATTATGATCGAATTGACATTTTACAGATTTCAATTCAAACGTATTCACAACCAGAAATTAGTACAGTACTTTTCAACAATTTTTTTGGTTAAATTTCTGTAGTAAGAGGTTTGTTTTGGCATATTTTATTACAATATTCGTTGTCTTGACTAATCAGTATCATCATGATATTTGTCAATAAATAATTAATTTGAAAAACTTTCTTATACACTTTTTTTTTCAAAGTAAGTTTAACATTTCTACACAGTTCAAACCTTTACGATTTTTCTTGAGACAACATAAAAGGCACAATAGAGTGTATCAGTAAACGAAACATTAGTGGTCGTCAATTGCAGTAAACTTTATAATGTTGGATTGTTTGTATGTTTAAAGTAAAGTACAAAGCTACACAATGGGTTCTCTGTGCTCTGCCCACCGCGGGTATCGAAACCCGGTTTCTAGTGTTGCAAGTCCACTGACATACCGCTGTACCACTGGGGGGGGGGGCTTTAATGTTGGATGCTCTTAAAAATGTTCTGTGTGCTAAATATATCCCAACTGACTATTTATAATAAAGTAAGCATGGTAACAACCCATAACTATATCTGCAATATTTTAAAAGTATTTTAAGTAGATGGCGCCAATTTCTATTAACTTCTTTAAATATATATAGAAGTCACGACAACATTTCTTAAAAAAGCCGCAAATTAATAATTCAAAACTAACATCAGGCAAAACTATATTAAAAGTAGATAACTGTATCATACACACACATACAACTTGATGTTCAATAATACTGACCGATATAAAAAAACCTGAGAAACAAATAACTTGCTAACATTCAAAATTAGTTATATTTCAAAACTCATTTTGTTCAAACATTCTTCAGTTCGGGCGTTTATTGTCGTTTGTGTTTGTTATATTATTTAATGTACACTTTATTTCCAGCGGTTTCTCTTCTTGTTACAACTTAATGTTTCTCCAACCTCTGTATCGTTGGATATAAAAGGAAATTCTGACCCAGAATTATTTTTGCTATTAAAATATCACACTATTAGAACGATGCTTTTTTGATAATTTTCCGTGAGTTGCATCTCACGCAGGTTTCGTTTCCACTGCATTTGTTTCGAATTATTTTCTTAGAATTATCTAATTCTATTTAACTTTCGACGTGGGTAATTATATCGCTTTATGAACAAAAATGCTATTCAGAGCAAATCTGTTGTAACATTAAAGTAATTAGACACGTTCGGTGATCTCAGAGAAAATGTATTTAATTGGCAATTAATTAAAAAACATTAAACTCACTTCAGTGTAAAAATGGTAAGTAGAAGACATGTGTATTAAAACAAAGAGAATATTTATTTTAATGAATATAATGATGAATAAAAGTCCAGTAAACGGACTTAAAGCAATAACGGATCATAAAATAAAGTAAGGGGACCAAGCGCAGTAATGATTCATTAAGTATGGTAAATAAACATGGAATATTGGCAATGATTTAGAAAGTCCGGTAAATACACTAAGGACATCAATGAATCCTAGAGCTTAGTAAGAAAACTATAGCAGTAATGATTCATTAAGTATGGTAAGTGAACATGGAATATTGGCAATGATTTAGAAAGTCCTTTAAATGGACTAATGATAGTAATTAATCAGACCGTATTTTAAATACACGAAGGACATCAATGAATCGTAGAGCTTAGTAAGAAAACCATAGCAATAATGATTCATTAAGTATGGTAAGTGAACATGGAATATTGGCAATGATTTAGAAAGTCCTTTAAATGGACTAAGGATAGTATTTAATCAGACCGTATTTTAAATACACCAAGGACATCAATGAATCGTAGAGCTTAGTAAGAAAACCACAGCAATAATGATTCAGAAGACCATAAGAAAATCAAGCAAGAAAAACAACAATTATTGTCTAAAAATAATTAAAACCGAAACGGAAACCTGAATTAAACATGCAACTGCATTATGTTTTCTCTGAAGATTATCCATGGATCAGCGTTTAAAGTACAGAAAGCCCTTTCAACCCATATTCTAAATATAGAACTTATTTTTTAGGTATTTCTTCTGATTGTAGTTGATAACTAACTTTGAATATTAAAACAAAGTCTACTAAAGTTCTATCGTTCCACGTCACTCTAGTATTTCAACGTTAATTCTCTTTTCTTTCAAGATTATTGAACATGTATAGGTAATAAACCGAGACGATCCTGCTGCAGGTAAAGTTTTAATATGTTTTCTCACTCAGTTTTTGTCAAAAAGTCAACAGCTTATAACAGAATATTAGATTGTCTAAATTAACGTTCCATATCACAGCTGAGTCAAACAAACTATCAGGACATTCCTAAAAACAATATGAATCATCGGAACAATTTAAACTGAAAACAAGAGGGAATCCTCAATAGCCGCGGCATTTGAAATTCTTTTAGGTAGGGTTAGAGTAAATTAATATACGAGACCTTTTTTTTTCTTTTTATTAGCTATATTTTTGTGCGCCAGCAATATCAAGCTTGAGGCGCGCATATCCCCGATTCGATTTTATTACTCATCAGGATCTCTACCCGACTACCCTCAAATTGAAATTCCTTTAGGCAGGATTAGAGTGCATTAATTTATGAGACCTTGAGCGTGGTCAAATACATCAATCGAAAGGGTTTGACCTCCTGAGTCGAAAACTATAATCAAATCTCAATTTGGTCAAGAGGTGACGGAGGGTTTGACCTCCTGAGTCGAAAACTATAATCAAATCTCAAATTGGTCAAGAGGTGACGGAGGGTTTGACCACCTGAGTCGAAAACTATAATTAGATCTCAAATAGGTCAAGAGATGACGGAGCTATGAGCTAAATGCTTATACTTGAAAAACTCAGAACCGTTCTATGAGCCACTATGCCGCCGTTAAAAATTGCGTTTGTCTTTTGAAGCAAAACTGAGCTGATAAGTAATTTTTTCTCTTTTATTATATGTGTAATGCTTGTGTAATTGTTCACAGATATAATATATGAATTTATGCCGATAGTTAGTCAAACATTAACTTCAACCGTCATTAAAAACAAATTATGTTGTATTTCATAAACACGTTTGCTGCTTTTTTTTTCTCGAAGCACACTAATAGTTCTAAGCAGTTTTTACTTTTAAATATCCCTTGACTGATCGATCATGCGGTTAATAATTTTCAACTATTCTTTTTTGTTGTTTGTTGTTTTTCAATCAGTTGCATAACAATGAACCGGGAGAAAAATGAGCCCAGACAAACCAGCACCAATTTTTTTTTTAACTTGAAACATATAAATTTGCCTGGCCTCTAACTTAATTCGCATTCATGAAATTTGAAAATTCTAAAAACAGCTCCAATCTTTATCTTGATGATCTCTCGCCCTCCAGAGAATGCCGCGAATCTGCATGATCAAACAAGTTGCTAAATGTGTATTTACATCGCGGGGATTGAGCCTCAGGAATATGGAAATTACTTCCTTTGTGATACTATTGGCGAAATTTGTAAACGTAAGATAGGATACTTTGTAGGAAACGAAGAAAACAAGATTTCTTACTGTTTAGCTATCGACATTTTACGCTCTATACTGACGAGAGTTTGTTGTTAAATGTGATTGCTATCCGGAAAACCATCGCTTTTTTTTTAATAAAAGAAGTTTTTCAAAATCCTCCTTAGAATAATTAGAAGTTTGTTTGTTTTTTCTTAGGTTTGGTAATATACCCTTAAAAGAGAAAAGTAGTTATGGGTATTAAGAAATATTGAAAAAATCGATTTTTGCAAAAACTATTTGCAAGAAAGTACAACCATCAATTTCTAGGCTAATTACTTTTGAGTTTAATTTTAAAAGCTGCCAGAAAATCTATACACGAATTCGTCCGCACTGTAAATTGCGAGAGTTGGTGAAATTTTTGGTGAAAGCTAAACAAGAAAAACTGTAATTTTGAAAAACAAACTAAAAGAATGTTGCGTCAGTTCCAGTGCCGCTGCTTTTTAAAGTACTTCAAGAAAAGTATCGTATTATACTCACATGGTGGTTATTACAGTATATTTTTCTATTTGATTTCTTGGGAACTTTAATCCAATAGAATATGCTCGTGCGGACATTCAACTTAACACTTGGCAATGAGGTTGCAATGTGGGGTTGATTGTTTGTTTTGTTTTTGAATTTCGCGCAAAGCTACACGAGGGCTATCTGCGCTAGCCGTCCCT
>NW_013669264.1:31351-50506 GCF_000517525.1 Limulus polyphemus
CCCCACGGCTGAAAGGGTGAGCATGTTTGGTGGGACGGAGATTCGAACCTGCAACCCTCAGATTGCGAGTCGAGCGCCTTATCCACCTGGCCATGCCGGGCCTGGGGTTGATTGAAGAATGGACGTGGTTTACACTGTGGGAGTCTATATGCATAAAACTTTAGTAGTGATAATCTTAGGTACAGAACTTTAAAGCGAGTTAATGCTACAGGCTTCAGTACTTGCTAGCTTAGAAAATAGGTTTTATAATAAAAACAACAACAATAACTGGTTTACTAGATTAATAACATCTTTATATAAAGGCTAAAAAGCGATGCACTGTTAACTACATCAGTCTTAAGTCCTCATCATTCAATATCATACAAAAAGTAACACTTGGTAATTTACAGATCTCTAGTTCCATCAGTATCTAATGTTTATTTACAGAGATTGGATTTTAAATTTCCATTTAAAAGCTTGTAAAATTGTTGAATTATCCATATGGGAAACATTGCATTGTTTGAATGTTTTTCCTGATAATCGTCTCCAGTAAAATACATATGTGTTATAAAATATTTCTAAAAGTTTTGAATCGAATGGAATAATATAATCTATGAAAAACAAGGGATGATTAGTCCTTCAATGCTGTTCTTGCACGACCCCCCCCCTCCCCCAGTGGCACAGCGGTATGTCTGCGGACTTACAATGCTAGACACCGGGTTTCGATACCTGTGGCGTGCAGAGCATAGATAGTCCTCTGTGTAGCTTTGTGCTTAACTCCAAACAAACAATTTTCTTGCACATCTACCCTTGGCCTCCACTATTGACGAAGGTAGTTACCCTGTTAGAAAAATAAAGTATTTTTAACGGAAGCCTAACGTGTATTTTATAAGTCCTATATTTATGTTCTCTTGTCCTATTACCTTCGAAATATAGCTTAAAGAAAACAACACCCTTTCTGCTATCGATCTTCTAGATACTCTTACAAACTTAAATAGAACCACATCCAACCCTTAAGTTCCTAATCTATCCATTCTAGTAAACCATTTCTGAACTCTTTTCATTAACTCATTATTCTCTCTTAGATAAGGAGACCAAAACTGTTCATATTATTTCAGGTGCGGCCTAACTAGTAATTTTTATGAAACGATAATTACCTATTTTGATTTATAATTAACATATATATATATATATATATATATAAACACCTTAAAATCATATTTGCTTTACTACTAGCAGTAGAGAAATGCTTTGACGGCTTGAGTGACTTATCCATCACTATGCCAAGGTCCTTTTCTTCAGCCACGTTATTGAGTGGATTACCATTTATATTAAACTTGTGATCTGAATTATGATAGCACAAATTCATTAACTGTCGCATAATGTAATTAAAGGTAACTTGCTAATATTTCACCAATTAATTAAAGTCATTCTCCATACCTCAACATCCTCAATAAACTAGATATACCTAGATTTAATGTCATCAAACGTTTTATTAATATACTAATTATGCCTCTATGAATATAGTCAATGTTACTAAGAAAAAGCAAAGATCCAATCACTGACCCTTGATGTACTCCACTACTAACGAGGGTCCAGTTTGAGTTGACTCCATCAATAAGAAGATTTTGCTTTCTCCCATCCAACCTCCCTACAACCAATTAACTACCTTCCTCTAATCTCTTCTGATGTGTGTTTCTTAGATAATTGTTTTTGTTGCATATTACCAAGTACTTTTGGAAAATCTAAGCACACCAAGTCTACACTCTTTCTATTGTCGAGGTAAGAAGTAACATCGTCGAAAAAAGCTAAAAGATTAGCTAGGCAATATTTCCTTTAGTGAATCCACGTTCGCTCTCATTTATGATATCATATTTCATTAAATGATTTTGTATAGTTTATTTTATCAGAATCTCCAGAATTTTTCCAACCACAGAAGTAAGGCTAACTGGTTTATAATTTCGAGGGCAACTATTATCACCACCTCTATTAACTGCAATAGTATAAACTATTCTCTAGTCCTAAGGCACTTTCTCATTCTCTTTTGCCTACTAAGAATGAGAAAGTCAATTTAAACTTATTGAACTTAATGACACTTATCCCTAATTTTCTCTTTTATGTTCTTAGTAATCAAATTAGGTCTGATCTACCCTTTTATCCTTTTCTTTTTTAGGACCATTCCTACATTGAAATTTGATAAAGAGGAGCCCACTTTTTAGAAAATAAAGTTTATAGATAGCTTGAATGGGCAGTAAAACCACCAGCTGTCAATCTATTTTCACACAACCATCGGAACATAAACCTCAAACTCAACTCGCAAACAAAATTGACACAAATACACCAAACAACACAACATTACACTGCAGTTTACCATTCGTCCCTGTAATCAGTTTCAAAAAATGTCCTCCAGTGGCACAGCGGTATATCTGTGGACTTACAACGCTAGAAACCGGGTTTCGATACCTGTGATGGGCAGAGCACAGATAACCCATTGTGTAGCTTTGTGCTTAATTCCAAACAAACAAACATTTCAAAAATAATTCACACTTGTAGAAAACTTAACATTAAACCTAAACTTTCTTTCTACTTCAAATTCACTCAAAAACCCAACCCTAAACTAAATTCATTACCAAATACAAATTATGTGGAATCACATAATACTATTATCTTTTATAAAATAACGTATAATAACTGCCCAAAATTACACATCGTAGAAACCGGAATAAGATTAGAAACCAGATTCGTCGAGCGTAAACAAATAAAATCCCACGTTTACCATCATTAAAAAACACACACAATATATTGATACCTAACACTGTAATTTTAAACAAAGAATCAAACACTAACAAACGTAAGATAAAGGAAGCTATTTTAATCGAACAAAACAACCGTAATCTAACCAACACCCCAGGGTACCAAGTTACCTATACTAAGCAGTTAAGCAATCTCCTGTCATGTGACCTATTTGTTCCATACTGTATATGAACTACTTGTATCTAATGATGACATAATCTTGTCGAAACGTATATTTGTAATAAAGTTTCTTTCACAACCCATTCAAGCAGTCTCCAAACTATATTTCTACATTGGATTAAAAACAAATTATTTAAAACATTCTTAAGTCTGTTCCACATGACCTTGTTACGGGGTAACATTCACGAGTATATTTACAGCTAGTTCATTAACAAGATTTCTTCTGGATTGTCGGGTAAAGAACATACTCTGCATTACTTAACATCACTTTTGAAGAGTTTGGGTTTTCTACGACAACAGAATTTATAATCAACAGAACCAATTTCACCTACCCCTTTAGGGTTTCCATACAGTTATTACTGAAATATGAAATTATTCAGTTTGTTGCATGTAGTACATTTAATGAGTCAGAACTTTGATTTCTATACGTTTGGTACTTCTGTCCTTGAAGATACGAGTGAAATTATCACACTACTGCTAGGAATAGTATGACTGCCTATACTTTTATAGGCATTATACTAGTGTGACACTATCTGATTAGTTAGATGTGAGATCACAGTGTAAACTACCGACATGGGACTCTACTCTGGTGAAGTTTCTCTTAATGTAACAGAGAAAAACAATCCCATAATAGTTGAATTTTATATCCATTCTATTTATTATTTCTAGAATTATTTTCAATACTATATGTGTGTGTATGTGTGTAGTAAAAAGAGAGAAATAAACCTTTTTCTATTGTTGTGACTTTACTTAGACGTTCTTAATGTGAAAACCGAACTTGAGTTTTTATATGAAAAGACGGTCCCCAAAGAGTATTATACAAGTGCATTCAGTTATAAAACTCGCATTTAAGAAAGCTCAGATTCACCAACTAACATCTAAAACCAGAACATTCGCAACGATCCTCTCTAGTGACGCTTGACGTACTTCGAGTGATCTTTGTTTGTTTTTGAAGAGGGTTAGACGTAGTTGTGGGTTGTAGGATAAAAGACCTTAGTAGTTTGATTACAAAAAACATCGCTGCAACTGACAGCTACTAATACTCTACAAATAGATTTTCTATTTCTTACCAGAAGTAAATGTCATTTTTTTTATCTTAAATATTAACTGTCTTAATTAAACTTAGACAGTTTCTAGGTAAGTAACGACGCAAATTTTCATATGTATTTAAAGTAATAATATCATGGTAATGAACTGTAAGCGAAATAGCCTATCAGAGAAATATTTTGTCCAGTTTTCTTCCCTGACTATTCAAGACTAGGTCTACATCAGATGAAATTTCAAAAATTGGCTGATGTTTACGTTTTAAACCTGACTTAGGCCTAGCGTCCAAACCGGCTAGGACAGTAAAAATATATATGTTATATTTTTATGGGTGCTATTAGGCTTTCTCTTTGTAACATTTCAATGGTATCTGAATCTGTGAATGGTATTTTTGGAATTTTATTTAATGGCATAAGTGTCAAAATAAAACAAGGATGCAACGACACTGCAAACTGGACATTCTTTAAAACTCTCGTGTCCACTAGCAGTCATGAATTTGATGTGTGTATATATATATATATATATATCTAGACCAAGGGATATTACGATCATTTAAAAATAGCATGAACTATTTATTTGCAATTAGGTAGATTTTATATCTTAGTTTTGAATATCAGCTACTTTCTTCTTAAGTTAGTGTTCATTTCCTTAGAGCCTCGTTGACTCGCCAAAACCAAGTAATCCATAAAATTGTAAATATTCCTGTGATTCGCAGAGCTCCCTAGAATCTACAGAAAGTCTTGCTTTGTGATCTGAATACGAATCAAGAATTGAATCTTTTGTAGAGAATATGACACTCAACGTGACGCGTATCGTGAAATCCAGCACTGACTCGTATTAATCTCAGCAAACCGTGAATACTCACCTCTTCCCATTCAAGATGAGCTATGACTTTCCTTACAATAGCCTAAAAGCGTCGAGACAAAAGTTGGAATATATAATGGCAAGAATTCTAGAATATTCTCTGTAGCCATGCAATAGCTTTAGGAAATCTTATCGATTTTTAAGTTGAGATACTTGTTTAAGTTGCTAGTATTCTTAGCAAAATATAATTAGTGATCGGATTAGAATTCCAAGTTAGACACATTTTTGTGATTAATTTTCTTTGTGTAAACATTAATTTTAAAAACAGTTAACTAAAAGAAAAGTAAGTAATTTTAAAACCACACTTGGCAGCTAATTAAGGGAGCTACGATATAGTCCATGACAAAAACTTTACATTTCGAAACTAGTCACTAGTTTTAATTGAAATAACATAGCAAAATTAAGTTACTTAACTGTACAGCTGTTGTTCATAATATTGTTTATATAATAAATTAAAAAATCAGAATGAAATACTAAAACACCAAGTCTTTCTTACATGGTTAAAATTTACGAAAACTTAAATTTGCAGCATTAGAGAAGCGTAGCATTAGTATGGGAAACAAGGTTCGAATCTCGTCCAGTCATTTCTGCTCATTATTCTCCAACTTTGTCACATTCCTTCTAAAACTGAACTGGATACGGTAAGGTATTAATCCCACAGGTGTCTTAGTGTTAATATAAGCACCAGTTTCAGTAATCAACCACAAATTATAATAAGCTTAATATTCAATACAGCAACAACTATAACAACACTACGTTGCGTAGTAACAGTACCTCACATAGCAAGTATGTAGTGTTTCAAATGGTTGTTTGGTTGCCAACCCAAATGGTGAGTTCTAACATTGAATGACGGACTTCCTGGGCAATGACTTGCAACAGACAAGAGAACTGGGATGCTATTTTTAAACATCTGGGATTCTAAATCTATAAGGGACTAATTATGTGAAAAGGAAAAGTACATAAAGCCTAAAGTGATTTTTATCACAAACACGAAACCTGATATCCATTACTTTTCCAGTTTTTTTCTGTTAATATTGTAATAGTAACTGCCTATTTGCAGAAGAGCATAATAGATAGTAATTTAATTATAGAGAGTCACTCTACAGAAAAAAACTGCATCACATAATAACACTAGATATTTAGTAACTACAATGATATATGATAACTCTGCGTTACTTTGTAACTCTATAATGCATAGTAAAACGCCTTTGATTATTAGAACAACAAATACTCTTCATGCGAATTGCACGGTCATAATAATTAAACAAAATTGTTAGTGGCGGATTTCTTGAGAACACGAAAAATCTTGTTCGTGGAAATATTTCATAACATATCGGTGTAAATTTTTATTCATCACCCAGGCTTAGTTTTCGTGTACAATGTGACTTACGATAATACTTCATCGCCCAAGCTTAGTTTTCGTGTACTATGTGACTTACGATAATACTTCATCACCGAGGCTTAGTTTTCGTGTACTATGTGACTTACGATAATACTTCATCACCCAGGCTTAGTTTTCGTGTACTATGTGACTTACGATAATACCTCATCACCCAAGCTTCGTTTTCGTGTACTATGTGACTTACGATAATACTTCATCACCCAGGCTTAGTTTTCGTGTACTATGTGACTTACGATAATACCTCATCACCCAAGCTTCGTTTTCGTGTACTATGTGACTTACGATAATACTTCATCACCCAGGCTTAGTTTTCGTGTACTATGTGACTTACGATAATACTTCATCACCCAAGTTCTTTTTTCTATTTTGTTTGTTTTCCATCCTTTCTAGAGAATTAAATTCCATTAATGTTCCCTTTTGCCAAATTTCAAGTTTCAAAAGTTCAAAATAAACTGTGCACGAAACAATTCTAAACTGTTCTTAAAATTACTTCCTGTAAACTTGTGAGAAAACAAAAATATACAGTCAAGTAGAAAATTTGGAAGTACTGATGTAATCAATAGTAAAAATATGGTAATGTTGTAG
Source organism: Limulus polyphemus (assembly GCF_000517525.1). Classification (NCBI taxonomy): domain Eukaryota; kingdom Metazoa; phylum Arthropoda; class Merostomata; order Xiphosura; family Limulidae; genus Limulus; species Limulus polyphemus. Next base: position 38,199 of record NW_013669264.1, read on the forward strand.
GTTGTTTCCTGTGTTTAAGAGTTTAAGATTTTATAGCCATAAGCCATGAAATACGAAACGAAAAGGGGGCTTTTACTAATCCATATTTCTCAAAAACCGAGATATGCCTTTTAAAGTGTTTTTTTAAATCTGGTGTAACTTTCACTTTCCTTAAAAGTTCAAGTTTGCCAAATTAAAAGTAAATCAAACATTTTAGAAAGACGAAGGAAATGTTTAATAAAATCTCTTATGGAACGTTTTTCTTCTTCAGCCCAATATATTACGAAAAGTTTAAAACAAAACAAATATTTGATTTGTATAATATTTGTAATAATTTAAACTACAGATATATTTTTTTATTTTACATTCTTCTAATTTTTTCTATTTTGGATTACAAATCAGAAATGGGCGAAAAACAACATTTCAGATATTTTGTGTTCACAGATGATTGCCCAGAAGCCCTTTCGTTCAGTACCAGAACTCGATGCTTCGGATCTACAGTGACAGAAACTTGATTTGAAACGCTATTTATATAAGCAATAAACGCTATATTTTAAACGCCGAAAGCTAGCAAAACATTAGAACGTAATATGCCTAATATTTATGATACAAGTGATTTAGACTGCAGATATTGCTATTGTTTTTGCCTTTTTTGAACTCTGAAACATTATATGTCTTTTGATAGTGAAATTTCATCCATGCATATTGTTACGTATTAGAATTTCAAATAGCCTGAAATTGAGTTAACCGATAAATTTAAATTTAGTAGTTAAATTGTACTTTGGATTCAGTATTTAAATATATGCCGATATATCTCCAGTTTATGATATTTGCCAACAAGACTGATACACACAGTTTCTTTTTTAACCCAAATACGTTTTAATATGCACACAACAATGCAATTTACAATAAGAGTTATTAAAAATAGTTATTACAAACAATTATTTATAAACAAACTTACAAGCAATAAAAAGTCTTATTTCTAATCTGGAACTTCCTTGATATCTTATCGAGGGTTCACGATGAGCGAGTTAATTACGAGTTGATGTAGGCACGATTCGCTTAACGGGAAGCTCGCTAGCTTTGTCCTTCACTGATCACATGCCGATTTTTTTTCACACGTGACGTTAGGTAATGTTTTCGTAAAAATACTAATGTCCGATGAGAATCCACTAAAGTTAAATAATTTGTAATGTTCGAACTTTGTAAATGTTCCTGGTCAAATATCTGAAGTTTTCCGATTGATAAGTGTTATAATAATCACACTTATAGTCTCCAGAGTTTATAGTACACTGTCTATAGCGAACTAATAATATATACTCTCCTTTTTGGCGCGACACGTTGGTTATATTTATAGGCGTGTGGATGTTTTCTAGAACTTCCAGTTTTAAGTAACAATACTGAGCTACATTTAACGTTTAAGTATATACATATATTGTTGATTCTTACTCTCGAGAATCTTCTACAACTTTGGAGAATAGGCGGGAGTTTCGCAATACATATCTAACACTATAAGCTATGCATGTTTTTAAATATAAACTTAATCTAAACAAACGTTGATATCAAAATAAATATATAATGATAAATTCGTTACAATTTACTTGATAATTCTAATTTTTTTAAATTATAAAGTTAATATTTTTTTATATTTTAACAAAACAAGTTTTCGGTACCTTTTCAACTTTAATCCGCTATTGACTCCATACAAAATTAAGATGACAATTTGGTAAAGGCATATAGGTGTATTTACAAAGTAACTTTTCGTGCCATGCTGCCAAAATTTGTAAAGTTTCTAAAGTTTAAAGATTTAGCAGAGTTTCCAAAGTCTGTCTTATGCTTAAATATTTAACACGGTATCTAACGCGTGTCTTATGTTTAAATATTTAATACAATTTCTAACACATGGCTAACGTTGAAGATCTGGTTAGTGCGCTCGACTCGCAATCTGAGGGTCTCGGGTTCGAATTCCTATCATCGAACATGCTCGCTCCTTCAGCCGTGAGGACGTTATAATGTGACAGTTAATACCACTATTTGTTGATAAAAGAGTAGCCCAACAGTTGGCGATGGATGGTGTTGAATAACAAAATCGCGCTCCGCAAAAGAGAGCCATGAATGTATTTATAACAGTGATGATATTACATTCGATTAGAGTAAATCAAGAGTTGGTTTAATGGGTTATGTCAATCCTATTAACTAGATACCTTCTCTCTAGTCTATCACTTGATAATTATATCAATTATAATTATGATTATATTACATTCGATCAGAGTAAATCAAGAGTTGGTTTAATGGGTTATGTCAATCCTATTAACTAGATACCTTCTCTCTAGTCTATCACTTGATAATTATATCAATTATAATTATGATTATATTACATTCGATCAGAGTAAATCAAGAGTTGGTTTAATGGGTTATGTCAATCCTATTAACCAGATACCTTCTCTCTAGTCTCTCACTTAATAATTATAGACGACTAGCGCAGATAGCTCTTGTTAGCTTTGCGCGAACATTCGAAATAAAAAAAACATAAACTTATTTTTTCAGGATTGGGTTAAAAAGGTTTGAAGGTCGATGACTCAAATATACCCAGAATTCCTGTAATATTCAACAACGATAACATTTTTAGATATACGTTTAGTGAACACTTTTGCTTTCACGATTTCTTCTATACAAGCTATTTTTCTTACCATACAAGCTAATTGGGCTTCGACATTTTTTCTGTCAACCAAGCTAATTGGGCTTCGACAGTTTTTCTGTCAACCAAGCTAATTGGGCTTCGACAGTTTTTCTGCCAACCAAGCTAATTGGGCTTCGACATTTTTTCTGCCAACCAACTTTATTTTACTTCACTCACTCTATCTTTCTTTTCCTTTTTTTATACATCTAAAACCAAAATGTTTCTTAAATACTTGGCCGTTTGTCTAAATTTGTTGAATTATCGAAAACAGATTCATAGAGGAAAAGAACACCCGAGTAAAAGGTCAAAGTTAGAGCTTTACATATGTATCCAATTTAGGAAGATCAGTCAAATATTGGTAAAAAAACATATCTGTTATTTCATAAGAATGTATTTCTCATTATATGAGATTAATAAACGATTATTTTTAACGTTGGCGATACGTAAGTATTTATCATTTTCAGAATGGTTGTAAACATATATATATATAATACAGAATAGGAAAAAATAAAAAACGAGCTTACTTTTGGTTATCTGTGACTCTAAAATTAGGCCTAAATATGTTTTACGCTACCTTTTACTTTGTCAACCTTATTCTGCGTGTTTTATTTTTTATTTATACAATATAAAGTATTCCCTTACACTAGCTTCTTTATAATTTCTTATTTTATTGTTGTATTCGTTTTGTTTACAAAATAATTTAAAGCGATGTACCCAAGTCACCAGGGTCGTTGAAAAACAGCTCACATCAGTCGCTTGACGTCACCCGTTATTCCAATCAAGCCTTTTACGTCAGTAGCAATCGATGAACGACACTGATCTAGAAGAAAAAAAAGAAACAAATATTATGGTCAGATTTTTTTCCATTTTCTCCTTTACGATATTTTTGTTTTCTTTACGCCATATTTAAGCTTTTTACACTTTATTTTATATCCTTACAGAATGATCCTCCGTTGTGGGAATATATGAGCAAATTTCATGTTTACATCCTCATTAACATCATGGCTGTTGCAAGATATCATATGATTACAACACATATATAAAAAAGCGATTTATTTAGTAAGGTTCAAGTCGTAAATCATATTAAATTACGGTCATTTTTCTTATTGGCAGCTAGTTGTTTCAAGTGAACATAACGAGAAATTTGACTTTAGTTGTATCTCTTCTTTTGTTTCTTTTAACCTGGCAGAGAAATGGTATGAAAAGTATGAATCAATTACTGGATCATACTTAATAAAGCGTTTAAGCTAACTATTCTAATTTATTTGAAAAGCGTTTTAGTAACATTTCGTTTCCTCACTGTTAATCAATGCCTGGTTTTATAATAATTCATATTATATCATACTCGCTTTGCGTAATCTTCCAGCGATGTTGGCTACAATTACGTTATAATAGTTCTATCATACTTGCTTTGCGTAATCTTCCAGCGATGTTGGCTACAATTACGTTATAATAGTTCTATCATACTCGCTTTGCGTAATCTTCCAGCGATGTTGGCTACAATTACGTTATAATAGTTCTATCATACTTGCTTTGCGTAATCTTCCAGCGATGTTGGCTACAATTACGTTATAATAGTTATAAGATTCATTTGGTTTTAACCAAGTTTTTAATCCACGTGGCAGCAGAGCGTAAAATAAATCATGTGCGGATGTATATTCCCAATTAAATGATTACCGCTCATACCGTTCATAAAATGAGATTGTGAGATCTAACTATGAGTAAACATTCACTTTTGAAAATATCATTTTTTTTTCTAATTTGTAAGCTAGACATTTATTCATTCTGTGCCAACAAACAAACTTAGTAAGTATAACATGAATTTGATTCCATGGGGCGTAGAAATCAAATCTCTCTCTCTTTATTACTGCTGTATTTTACTTTTTTAATTTTATCTATAATTTTAAGGTTTGTTTGTTTCAAGTTAAGCACAAAGCTACACAATGGGCTATCTGTGCTCTGCCCACCACGGGTATCGAAACCCGGTTTTTAGTGTTGAAAGTCCGCAGACATACGCTGTGCCTCTGGGGGCTTATAATTTTAAAGAGGCGATATTTGTTCTAATTCATGATATGTTTCTATTTTGAAAACAAAATTTCACTGAAATAAAAATCGTGGTATCAAGCAATATTCCAGTTAATCGACACTTTCTTGGTCTTCATGCTTGAAATTTAGAAGTTACTTGGAGTGAAACACAAAATACAAATTGAAGGATTTGGTAGAATTTTGAACGATAGTAGACGCTGCTTGTTAAGCTTGAATGAACGTACTGTCTTGCGCAGAACAGATTTTCGTGCGTTGTGAAGTGTAACTACAGCGATTAAGATTAACATGTTTTATTTCGTTCTTAGAACATAGGGATCTGCCGGGTATTCTTTAAACGTATGAGCTCTTTTCCTCTAGTTTTGATCTTTAAAGTTTTAATACAACATAAAATGAAACAAAAACCTGAAAAATTACATTTCTCAGTTGCTTCATCTCTCACCATTTAATATTCTTGTACGTGAAAGCTTATAAAGAAAATGATTAATAAATCAAATATTTGTTGCTGGACATTTTATTTGTTATCAGTTTAACCCCCCCCCCCCCGATGGCTCAACGATAAATTTGAGAGCGTATAACACTAACATTTGGGGCTCGGTCACTGCAGAAGGTGCAAATTTGAATTCTGCATCATATGCTCAAAAGTTGAAGGAATCATGCTGTTGTAATAATTTGTTTGTAAAAGACGAGAGTTTTCTGAATAATAACATACATGGTACATTTTATGCTTACAGAAATGAAATACTTCCATTATTAAACTATTTAATTAGTTTTTGAAAGACAAACTATCAATTGATCGAATAATAATTTGTCTTGACGTTTCAGCTGCACTCTTTCTAATAAAATTTGCAATAAAATAATTTAAAAATCGATAAATATTTGTCAGTAAGTCTTTAACTACAAACCGCTGTAAAAACTGAAAATTAATTAATAATGGACAATGATATCTATCGACGTTATTTGAAATGTGTAATGCAACAATTTAGCTCATACATTTCTTCTAAGCCTTGTCTTGTAGGTCTGACACTTTGCGTCATCTATTAACCATTTAGAGAACAAAACTTTTGGAAGAGACAAATGAAACAGTTGGGCCTAGAAGAACTTAAAATACATTATATATATATATAGATGCAACAGTAATGTACTGAGCTAAAGGAATCTCGGTGAATATTTCTACAAATATTATTTTAGGATTTTTTAGACGAACGAAGCTCTCCCATCATTATTGAATAATTAAGCTACGCCACGCTAGTGTAACCGTTACAGATGTTGGCATCGAGATGACTGAATAGTTTCTGTTCGATTAGAAACACTGGTAGTTACTTGAGAAACATTTTTTTAAATACGAGCTGGATATCATTCAGATTTGCTGTTTCATCTGATTATTTCAGAATTTACACTTAAAGTTATACTACATGAGGAAAGATCATCCCCTACCAGCTCTTATTTCACTGTTGTCTGATGGCCTATTATTCTTATACTGTACCGACGACCTTAAAGTTCTTGGCGCACTTATGCGGTGGCAAGTCCACGAACCATGAACCGTTGGTTTAACAGTCCGAACATGTTAAACTATTAGGCCTGACCCATTCTGTTTTTTGAAGCAGGAAAATATAGTATTGTCAGTATGTAATGAATGCCAACATAATTGTTAAGAAAAATGCTCAAATTTATAATTACTTTTCTATGCTATTCTGAATTCATAACTTACGTTAGAGATCACTGGAAATTGGCTATTAAGATTAAAAACTGAGATTTTGGTTTTCTCGATCTTAGACGACCACATCTTATATTGAAGTTAACTCCATAGTTCTTAGACGACCACATCTTATATTGAAGTTAACTCCATAGTTCTTAGACGACCACATCTTATATTGAAGTTAACTCCATAGTTCTTTGACGACCACATCTTATATTGAAGTTAACTCCATAGTTCTTAGACGACCACATCTTATATTGAAGTTAACTCCATAGTTCTTTGACGACCACATCTTATATTGAAGTTAACTCCATAGTTCTTTGACGACCACATCTTATATTGAAGTTAACTCCATAGTTCTTAGACGACCACATCTTATATTGAAGTTAACTCCATAGTTCTTTGACGACCACATCTTATATTGAAGTTAACTCCATAGTTCTTTCTAGCGGTTTGCTGTTGAAAAGATTGTTTGATTGTTGTTAAGGCACAACAATACACAATGGGCTACCTGTGCTCTGCCCACCACGGGTATCGAAACCCGATTTTTATTGTCGTAAGCCTGCAGACTTACCGCTAAGCCACTGAGGGGGGAGGTGAAGAGTTTGAGTTGATACTGAAGCACTAAAATTTTCAAATAAGAAAATTTGCAAACGTATTAAAAATACTATATTATTCATGCATTTTGCTTTCGCGATGAAAACATAAAAATATCGCTAGAATAAGGTTTCGTTTTAAGTGTTCACAGTAGAAGGTTCAACTCATGAAGATGTGAGCCAGCAAATCAAAACATTGGTTCCAAATAAGCTGGTATAGGTAGGTGAAGCCCGATTAATCTACCAGTAATAATCACGATAATCCGCTAAAAAAATTTCATTTCAACGTAACCAGAAAGGTTTCACTGAAAAGCGTTTGACAACGAAACGTTTTCTGGCTACACCAAGATAAGTATTTCTTCTGTGAGCGTAACTGTAAATTTTACTTGCAAGTGTAAGATTAGAAGAAAAATTTACATTCAGAGTTTTGCTTCTTGTTGATTGGTATTTTGCTAAAAATACTATTTACATGATTTTTTTTTCCACCAATGAAGTTGATCGCCAATTTCATTTTGCCTGATATACCGTTTATTGTACATCAAAAATGGAAATCTGGGTTTTATAAAGTCTGTGAAATCTTTGTTCAGGTCCAGTATGGCCAAGTGGTTAGGACGCTCGACTCGCAATCTGAGGGTCGCGGATTCGAATCCCCCGTACCACCAAGCATGCTCGCCGTGGGGGTGTTATAATGTGACGGTAAATCCCACTGTTCGTTGGTAAAAGAGTAGCCCAAGAGTTGGCTGTGGGTGGTGCTAAAGTAGGGACGGCTAGCACAGGTAGCCCTCGTGTAGCTTTGTTCATCTCTTACTTCGTTTACTAGAATATTTGATTCTATAAATTAATCGAAAGGATTGAAACTAACTACTATCAAATAATTAATTTAATAAACGTAAAGATAGGTATTTGTGCGAGTGCGATTGTGATGAAAAGGCCATTGGTAATTTTTGTTTACAAAAGTACTCACTAGCCATGCTGAAATAATGAACGATTATCTTTGAAATAAAAGCGCCATAAATTAGAAAGTTGTAAATAGTCATCTAAAACTAGTTAAAACAAATGTGATATATTAGATACTACTCGAGACAACAGCACACTCACTCCCTGCACTTGTTATGGTTGATAAACCACATAAGTACTTAGAATGTATTACAGAGGATTAAAATATTATGCGATTCATGTTCTTATATCTCAACCATGTTAAACTAAATAAATACTTAGAATGTATTACAGAGGATTAAAATATTATGCGATTCATGTTCTTATATCTCAACCATGTTAAACTAAATAAATACTTAGAATTTGCTACAGAAGATTGAAATATTATACGATTCGTGTTCTTATTTCCCAACCTTGTTATGGTTGATAAATTATATAAGTACTTAGAATTTATTTCAAAAGATTAAAATATTATAAGATTCATGTTTTAATATCTCAACCTGACTCGACCTGTTAAAGCTTTGGTTTAACTTCTAACCATTCATGTGACGTTGGGATTCCGTGCTTATTCAGTTCATAAATAATATCCAAATATTTTCTTACATCTTGGTCATAAAAAAACATTTGGAAATAGAAACTCTGAGCACGTAAGTTAACTCCAAACAAAGTGTGAATTATTTGTTATCATATTCCAAAACACCTGTTTCTTTGGATCTATTACTCTGAGACCAGAGGTAGTTATTGTTCTAAATTTTAATAGAATAATAGTTCAAATTTAAACTGATTTCATATGTTGACTTTATTACTGTGTACAACTGTTTGATTTATTTTACCCTGTTTTCTAGTTCGTTGAAAAATGTCATGAACAACAGAAATCACAGCAATCATTTCGACTACTCAACTCATCAAAGTAGACGTTACGGGTTTTCAACAGTGTTTGAAATTCTGAACCTGGCGCCATCTAGCGACGGCTTTCTTCACTGGCAGGTTGTAGGAAACGTAAGCGGCTCATCTGTCCGGCTAGACACCGTTCTTTGGGTCGGAGCAGGAAAAATGGGACCTTGGCCAACTGGTAGACAGCGCTTCCGAGTGGCGACATCTTACAATCCACCATTTGTTCAAACATCCACTAGGGTTAGCAATGGAAGCTGCTTAATGGGCATACCTTGTCTTCAGGTACAAACTAATCGTAAAGACGAGTTAATAACTATCTTTGCGGATTATGCACAAGGTAAAGCTGAAGGTGAGACCTACAACGTCACCTGCTGTTCTGGGATTACCATGGACCTCCTGACAGACTTAGCGCGTGACCTAGATTTCGACTACGACATATATTTAGTAGCTGACGGCATGTTTGGTACGAGCCGAGGAGGTCAGTCCTGGAATGGCATCACAGCAGACCTCATCAGCGGTGCCGCGCACTTAGCCTTCTCCTCCTTCAGCATCACCAGCATGCGGTATCAAGTCATCGACTTCTCCGTCCCCTATTTTCATTCTGGAGTTTCGTGTCTTGCCTCTTCCAAGTTACATGATGTACCGCTGTCAGCTTTCCTAGTACCTTTCAGTGTGCATCTGTGGGTCGCCATCTTTGCTAGTCTCAACGTCACAGCTTTCGCTGCTGCCATCTATGAGTGGCTGAGCCCTTTCGGTCTCAATCCCTGGGGACGACAACGGACCAAAAATTTCAGCCTGGCATCTGCACTTTGGGTTATGTGGTCACTTCTCTTCAGCCACCTGGTGGCCTTCAAAGCCCCGAAGTCTTGGCCCAACAAGGTCCTCATCAATCTTTGGGGGTGCTTCAGTGTTATCTTCTTAGCTTCTTACACCGCCAACATAGCTGCTCTTTTCGCAGGCCTATTTTTTCAGCTCCGAGTTGATGACTTCCACGATTCTAGTGTAAGTAGCTGTGGGTTATTATGTTTGTTACTTAAAGGCCTGTTTTTTTCAGCTCCGAGTTGATGATCTCCATGATTCTAGTATAAATATCTCTGGATTATTATGTTTGCTACTTAAAGGCCTGTTTTTTCAGCTCCGAATTGATGACCTCCATGATTCTAGTGTAAGTATCAGTGGGTTATTAAATTTGTGACTTAAATATATATATTGTGATTAATATTGTATGTATAAAAACTTCTATTTTAACAAATGAACTCTTTCTCCCCGGCCAAAATTTTAAAACAAAATCTGAACTAAATAAAATGCAAGTCTGGTGGTGTCTAAAACACAAGAAGGAAGTTAGAGCGTTGCACTCGTTAGATATCGTTATAAACTTGTAGAAAATAACCTTATCTTAAGAATTCGATAAGAACATGACATAAATATATGTATATATCACATTAATCCTTGTATCTAACGGTCAATTAGTTAAGAAACATATTCAAAGAAAATGGTTGGTTACTTTTCAACATAAGACAAACGTTATATTCTCATATATACACCGAGTATATCTTTATAAAATGTTGCTCTCCGAAAGCTCAGCGGTACGTCTGAAGTTATATAATGTTAAAAATTGGATTTCGATACACGCGGTGGGCAGAGCACAGATAACCCATTATGTAGTCTAGCGCTTAACAACAAACAAACAAACAATACAAAATGTTATATTCCGACACATAACTCTAGCATTCACCTTTAAAAGAAATGTTGTATCCCGATACACAATATCAGTCTGTATCTTTACAAGAAATGATATATCCCAACACACAATACCAGTGTATATTTTTACAAGAAATGATATATCGCGACACACAATACTAGTGTATATTTTTACAAAAAATGATATATCCTACACACAGTACTAGTGCATATATTTACAAGAAAATTATATCCCGACATATTACAAGCGTATATCTTTAAAAGAAATGATATACCCCGACACACAGTACTAGTACATATATTTACAAGAAAATTATATCCCGACATATTACAAGCGTATATCTTTAAAAGAAATGATATACCCCGACACACAGTACTAGTACATATATTTACAAGAAAATTATATCCCGACATGTTACAAGCGTATATCTTTAAAAGAAATTATTTACGGAATCTGCAAGAGCCGTAAATAAAATTTCCGTCATGCAAATTTGGCTAATTTTTAATTAGTAATATTTTGATCAACAAAATCATAAACAACAGGACTAATGGGTTAATCAGTCATTAACTACACTTAAGCAGACTGTTAAAATCTCACTTTCTTTCCATTATCCAAACATTAGGTTGGGTTTTGTAGAAACTTCTACTGATGACGAAATTAATATCCTTGGACAGTAGAGTATTCGTTACCAAGTAATAGGATTGAACTTATAGTGACCATCTTTCTCAAAGGTACAACTATTGGTCAAATTGTCACCTAATCTAAACTATAAGCTATATCAGTGTGAATTCTCTCCATCTTTATTTATTAATTTTATCGTTATTTTTTATACGACACAAGACACTAGAACCCATGTTGAATGTTGTGTTTTATATGGTTATTATAACGGGCATATTAGCAGCTCTAAGCTATCATTGATAGTGACACGGTAATTAACTTAACTGTAGGATGAATGATAATTGTGTAAGAATAATTAATGGTTTCGCCGATTTTATTGACCTTTATGAGGATTCGGATCCTGAAGAGGGATGAAGGGTAATGTCCATAAACAAACGTTAAAATACGATCAGTTACTTTAAGGTATTTAGGTTTGTTGCATATTTTATTGAAGTCAATGGCTTGATAGCGTAACGACTTTGGACATATTACATTGCGTATCCATCATCTGGAAAATTGTGTATTAATGTTTGGATTAGTATACTGAACGTTGATTAATGATGTGTGTCGATCTTTGATACTGTTACGACAGCGGAAATCACGTGACGCTGCTGGCGCATTGGCGCTGGTGGCGTGTGCGAGGAGTTTCTCGAATGATCGTGATTTTCCTAGTTTCTTCGGGACGCCCTCTTTTTTCGGCAAATAAAAGAAGAGATAGATATGCAGATAGATTGAAGATAGAGATAATTGAGTCAAGCGAAGAGTAGACACCATAAGTAAAGTGTGTGAATCACTGGGATTTATAGTGTGTATTATAAAAGTTGTTAAGTGTATTACAAAGTTGTATCGAGAAAAAATAAATTACTTTTAATAACAAAGGACTTGTATCACTGAAGTTCCTCAGAAAGAATTTATACCGTAAATTAAGGACATTATCAAACCTAATGAACTTCTAAACAACAAATGTGATATTTTTCTGGGGTATAATTACCCTCTTACCAATCTTTGTTATAAGTAAATCATCAGTAATATCATAATACATTTACAGACATACGCGGAAGAAATTGTTTGTTTTTGTTTGTTTGTTTTTGAATTTCGCGCAAAGCTACACGAGGGCTATCT
>NW_013669264.1:51506-65438 GCF_000517525.1 Limulus polyphemus
CAACTTATAATATATTGAAACCTTGTATGGCAGTATGAAGACCACTTATAATATATTGTATACTGTATGGCAGTATGAAGACAACTTATAATATATTGTATACTGTATGGCAGCATGAAGACAACTTATAATATATTGATACACTGTATGGCAGCATGAAGACAACTTATAATATATTGTATACTGTATGGCAGTATGAAGACAACTTGTAATATATTGTATACTGCATGGCAGCATGAAGACAACTTATAATATATTGTATACTGTATGGCAGCATTAAGACAACTTATAATATATTGTATACTGTATGGCAGCATGAAGACAACTTATAATATAGTGTATACTGTATGGCAGCATGAAGACAACTTATAATCATCGTAATTAAAAATATAGCACAAGCTGATTATTTTCACACATGGTATTGAATTTTTAATTTAATGCTATTCTCTCGTACAAGAAGGAGTAACTGCCCACTTTGTTTTCGCGACCAATAACTGAGCAATAAGTTTGAGGGCTTATAAATCCGGGTTTCATATTGATAGTTTCAATTTTCAAGGACTTATCCTGTATGCACAGGAGACAAATCGCATATATATATATATATATATATATATAAGCTCCAAGTAATTTTTATAAAGTATTTAAGTGTTTAGTTCTTGGGAAAATGAAAATTAAATAGAAGTTAGGAATGTACTAATTATTATCATGTTGAGTTATTCTTTTTTTGGTTAGGTATCGATCGTTCTTTGATTTAGTTAAAAGCTGCGTTGTTTTCACTTGCTAGGTCTGTACCTTTAAATTATCTACCAAAATATTTTCATGATATGAATACTTAAACAAAGAAATTTTATAGTATGAGTACAATGGCCTATATATATATGTATCTGTGTGTATATATATATATACATACATATATAGGCCATCGTATTCATACTATATGGTTATAAATTGAAATTAATTTTCTCTGTAGAAATAAAAAATTATCTTTTGTAATTATCTTTCGAATTTCCTTTCATTAAATTGTGTTATAAGAATTTATCTTTTTTAAAAAAGTCTAAAATGTATAAAACACCCACTTCATCCGATGTCCTCCACTCTTTGTGAATTGACTTGTTATCAGTTTTTCTTTTCTTATTTGAAATTTTTATTGAAAAAAAATTAGATCGAAAATAGACATAAAATTTACTACTGAAGGAGTAATGTAAAATACTTGGTATTATTCGATAAAATAAAACTGTGTAGCGATGGTGAAAAAAGATATATTTGAGGTCATAGGCAACGTATTGTTGCCTTTTAACAGTTCAATATAAGGAATTAAACTAATTTAAGTGTGTGGCTGAAAAGATTTGTTTGTTGTCAAGCGCAAAGATACATAATGGACTATCTGTTCAGTGTCCACCATGGATATCAAAACCCAGGTTTTAGCCTTATAAGTCCGCAAACTTACCGCTGTGCCACTGGGGGTTGGCTGAAAAGGATAGGCAGTGAGATTACATACGATGCAAACAATGATTCATTTTAATAAACTGTGCCTTTAAATATCTGAAACCAATTTAAAAAATAACTTATAATAATTTATGATTTATGGAAAGCCTTTTTGTTTCTGTACAACTAGTTGGTGATGCAAATAAACCAATAATTCCGGAGGTTATTTTCTCAAACTCTTTGGTAGTTATATTTATGCCTTTCAAAATGCCCATGTAATGATAAAATATAGTAAATTAGCGGTTAAATAGAAACGTAAGAAGTAAATATTACAATCACCAGACTTATACTTTTTTTCCAAATATTCGTCATTTCATAGAAAAAACGTATTTGTATTTTAGAATAAAACATAGAAAATTTATATCACAAAAATAAATTGATTGTATTTGTTGTTTTTTGTTTCAAATCAGAAATGGTGAACTCGATGTACTAATTGGAGATACCGCTGTCCTTGATTATTTTCGTGGTAACGAACCCGGATGTAACCTGCATCTTTTAGGAGACCCTATCTTCGATGATGCCTATGCAATCGGTATGCAAAAGGGATTTCCTTTGAAGGTAATTTTTAAAGTTTTTAATTTCATATGAAACTAAAAGCACGAAACTACACTGAAACTTATCTTTAACAATGGGTGGTGTTAGTTGTTCTTGTTGTTTTTAATGCAAAGTTACACAATGGGCTATCTGCACACTGTCCATTACAAGAAATCAAATACCGGATTTAAGCGCTGTAAACTTACTTCTGACCCACCGAGGAACAACAATGAGTAATTATTAAAGCCTTATCCAACAGTTAGTAATTAATAGTGTCTTAAATGAGCAACTGGTAAAAATGTATTCATTAGTGAGTAATTAACGAGTCTTGATAAAAATTGGTGACTGATAATATTGGGTAATTAGTAACATCATAGTTATAAATAAGGCATTGTAACGTTCCAAGCTTTCAATAAAAAAGATTCATTTAGAAATATCCCTTAGTAATAACTTAAATAAAATTTAATATTCTTACAATCTATGTCACTTGATCTTTTGAGATGTACAGTATTTACTCATGACCCAATACTGGGTGTAGTGATAGCCAACAATGTATATTAGCCTACGATTACTAAAGACAAATAACAGTGTAGTTGTTATGGTATGGACGCATTTTTCAAGCCGACAAAACATAATTATAATTAATTTACTTACCATCAGATATTAGTGTTAGGCCTATTTCATATTTAACACTGCATTCTGTATTTAGTCACCTAGGGGTTTTGAAGAATTAGAAGAGTGTATAATAATAGTGTTCCATCCACACTATATTTGGCGTGTTCATTGTCGACGACACGTTTCACTCAATCCAGAGCTCATCAAGCAAGCTGGGACACAACAAATACGGTAGTTGTTAATATGTGAAGCCTTAACACAGTCCTTGATGTTATCATTAAAACAAAGAGATCCTTTAGTAGGTAGGTCAACGTAATTTTACGGATTTACAATGCTAAGAATCGGGGTTCGATCCCTCGCGGTGAAAAGTGTGCGGATAGCCCATTATGTAGCTTTGAGCTAGAACAACAACACGCACAAAATGTCTGAAAAATGCTTTATCCAGCTTTACGATAGCTTGAGATTGCAATCACTTGAAGTTTCTGTTTCAAAAACAAAATATTTAGTTCACGCTATAATCAATTACACAGGAAGCGTTAAGACAAAAAAAAAAGATATGCCAAATGTATATATTTGTAAAGAGTGTAAAATCCACATTCTTATTCAAAAATATAGCTTCCAGTTTGCGGCAAACCCAAGTTACAGTACTAACATATTTAAATAATCCCAAGTATTTTACCAACAAGAAAAAAATCTCATATTTCAACTCTCACTCCAATATGTCTGAACATTTCCTTAAGCATCTTCAAGAAGTAGCATAAACATCAGTATTAATACATGGAAATAAAAAGAAGCTTTCCTCTTATGAATATTGACCTGGGTTACTCCTACTGACATAAAAAAGAAGAAGCTTTCTTTTTATGAATATTGACCTGGGTTACTCCTACTGACATAAAAAAGAAGCTTTCTTTTATGAATATTGACCTGGGTTACTCCTACTGACATAAAAAGAAGCTTTCTTCTTATGAATATTGACCTGGGTTACTCCTACTGACATAAAAAGAAGCTCTCTTCTTATGAATATTGACCTGGGTTACTCCTACTGACATAAAAAGAAGCTTTCTTCTTATGAATATTGACCTGGGTTACTCCTACTGACATAAAAAGAAGAAGGTTTCTTCTTATGAATATTGACCTGGGTTACTCCTACTGACATAAAAAGAAGAAGCTTTCTTCTTATGAATATTGACCTGGGTTACTCCTACTGACATAAAAAGAAGAAGCTTTCTTCTTATGAATATTGACCAGCGTTACTTCTATTGACATGCACCCTGAACTAAGCATTTCCGATTATGCTGTGGTTCCTTACAAAATTTCCTTACCTAGAAGTTGTTTATGTCTACATTTTACTGTTTTGTGTGTGTGTGTTTGTGTGTATTTATTTCAAATTCTATTATGTATCATTTGCATACCTGTAGTTTCATAATTTTCAGTGCTTTCTAATTGTTTTCTTTACTTTAGTTTTCTGCCTTACTGCGGTTTCTAGTACCTCTTCATTCTTTACCATATATGTATCATTTTTTCATTATTTTATCTTATTAAGTCGTTAGAGATTTAACAACAAAAAAAAGAAGGGAAAAGAGAAATACCTAATATTGTCTTTTATACAATTTTTACTTCCATAACAAGTACCCTTAGCTATTAAATGTAAAGTGTTACACTTATGAACAGATCTCCTACCTTCGTAAGATTATATCCTTACTCCCTCTATAGGATGCAATATCTGACTTGATTCTTCGTTACAACGAGTTTGGCTACATTGATCAACTTCAGCAGAAATGGTATGGTAGAGTGCCTTGCTTTGGATCTTCAGTCCACAGTCCAACCAAGCCCATGGGTCTCAGTATCAGAGCTGTGGCTGGAGTCTTCATCATGCTATTAGTGGGCCTTCTAGTTGGCATCTGTATCTTGGTGATCGAACATCTTGTGTTTCGATATGTACTACCCAAACTAAGAGAAGGACCTAAGAATGCAATTTGGAGAAGTCCTAATCTCATGTTTCTTAGTCAGGTAACTAGCGATATCTTCATAATACAAAACTTCATTTTAAAAGCTGTGAAACAAAATGGCAAATACAACCTGTTGATTCAAACTTTTAAATATTTTCTTAGTGATCAAAGAACATATGATATATTTTGATATATTTAAAACTGTAACAGAATAAATAATGATTACAGCTGCAATTATTTCTTCTCCCAAACAAAATTTTTACTCATATCATGTTAACTTTCCATATAACTCCTAAAACAATCAGAAAAGCAAAAGGTATTTTTAATCAACTACCCTTTAAAGTCAAAATGTCTAAGATGTTCCTGTTTTTGCCACTACTTGCTCTAAAAGTAAAACCTCTAAGATACGTTTGTGTAATTAAAAGTGACATGATTTCTAAACATTTTTAACATAAAAAAGTGTAATTAAGAATATTGATATCAGTCCTATTAATTACTTCTGGGATCACAAAGATCATAAATATTGCTACCAGTCCTATTAATTACTTCTGGAGTCTTATATGCATTTTACATAGAAAGTGAGTGATTTACCCAATTTTTTTGGTCAGTTCTTTACACCAAAGCAAAAAATAACATTACTCAATATGATGCAACATCAAACCCCATCTGTAGTGAATCGTTTAACAAAACAAGCTGGCAATTTATATCGTTTCTCAAGTGTCATCTATAAGCTTTCAACAATTTTAGGTGCTGAAAATCTACGATATAATATAGCACATGCTAGAAAATAAAAACGGCAAAACTACAGCACTTTTTCCAGACCTACCTGTCTTTATTATGGAAAAATACCATTTCCTTAATCAAGGCAAATCTACCTGTCGAAAAGAGTAAGGCTTTACACTTTTTTTTTCTTCTTCTATGTAATGTGGTTTATCAACTTATTTGTTTCTACGTTTTTTTTTTTGTTTTTTTTTACTCTCGTGAATAAACATGCTAATAGATGGCGTCATGGTCAATGTAAATCTTCGAGGCATTTACGAGGATGGAATCTATTTCTATTCCACTCAGTGTAATATTGTTCATGAGCTTTATTGAAGACTGACAAAGCGAAATAATTTGCAAAGGTGTCCTATGATAAGGTTGGAAATTACTGTGTATAAATCGTCATGAATATAGAACATTTTAGAGGTATGAATTTGATTTATCTTCTATTTTCATACACATATATCTAACATATAAGTCAGTAAATACAGTATGGTAAAGAACTCATATGAATAGAATTAAAACGTTGAGCAGAGTAACGCGTGTTCATATACGAGAAGATTAAACCGATTATTAATTATCTTTCTTTGACAGGCCCAGCATGACCAGGTAGTTAGGGCGCTCGACTGAATTTCGCGCAAAGCTACACTAGGGCTATCTGCGCTAACCGTCCCTAATTTAGCAGTGTAAGACTAGAGGGAAGGCAGCTAGTCATCACCACCCACCGCCAACTCTTGGGCTACTCTTTTACCAACAAATAATGGGATTGACCATGACATTATAACGCTCCCACGGTTGAAAGGGTGAGCATGTTTGGTGGGACGGGGATTCGAACCCGCGACCCTCAGATTGCGAGTCGAGCGCCCTAATTACCTGGCCATACCGGGCCAAATTTAGAAAGAAGAACTGTCGTTTTTCTTTTCAATTAAAAAAAAATTCTTCTGCTTTTTTATAAATGTGAAATAAATAAACTAATAGTGGAATGAAACAAAGAATTACTTTATACAAAATCCATACTTTCCAAGTGATCGCTCGATCGGACAACGGTAAGTCTACGGAGTTACAACGCTAAAATCCGGGGTTTCATTCCTCGCGATAAACACAGCAGATAGCTCGATGTGGCTTTTATATAAAACAAATAAACTGTCCAATCAAAAAATATTATACAAAATCCGTAGTTTTTAATGCTATTTATAGCTTTGTTTTGCCAACAAATAACCCAACGATTTAAGAAGCTTCTCTTTTCAAGCATTCAATCTCTTCTGAAAAAGCCTTATCTTTTATCATTTACGTGTGTGCAAATATATAAATACCATAAGGTTGGTACGTTTTGTATTAAACGACAGTTGTCCGAAAACGTAGAGAAGTTTATTATAGTCAAAATGTAGAATGCGATGATATATGTGTGTTTCAACTGATGTGCTTCCACTAAGTGTTATTTGATTTAGTAATTCATGATGAATGATAACTGTTATGGTTTGAGCATTAACATCATTTCACTGAAGGTATTGCTATAAAACAATCTGATCAACAAATATTATTACACCATCAATTTCGGGCGATACTTTCCAGAAACAAACTGGGAATTAGAACGAAAATTAACGAATTCGGTGCTTAAGATTATTCGCTGGGAACGCTCGGTTTGGTGATATAAAGCTTTTGTAATTTACATGAATTCAGAAATATAGTTTGTCAAAAATATATACATATATTTTACGCATACGATGAGAAAGTATTCAGTTCGTTTCGCACAAACGCCTGCAACATTTAGCACAATATAAAAGTTTTCACAGTGATTTCTAACTTATTAAGTGCCTACGATCAGTTAAGATTTACTACAACATATTGTATTAAAATCCACTACTTCAACACGAAAACCTTTTATTTGAATAAAGATGTATGTTTTGACAGTCGTTATGGGATCCTCAAAGGCTTAGAACTTAACTTCTTTTTTTCTCAATTTAAAATTTCGTGAGTAATCGCCTAGTAATATAAAAAATACAAACGGTTGTTTGGGATATTGAACCAATAGTAATGCGATATTTTACAATAATAAATGTTTCATGTCAGAGTTAACTTTTTATTACATCATTTATAGCGTTTTAAATTCAATCAAAATAATGGGAATTTGAAGAAAATGGCTCTTTGTAATTACATTCTTCCAAACACTGGACAATTCAAGATGTCTGTACCGAAGCAACCGTACGAGAGAGAAGGAATGTTTATAAAGTCAGTAAATTGAAAACCTACCATAATTTCATAGAGTTTATCATCGATCCACAATCTTTCTTAAAGGCGGAGTAAGGGACTTAGAACTAATTAAACTCTGGCTTTTAGCAAAACAATACATGAAAAACAACAACATTTGGACACATTATAAATTGGTCAATTTCTTCCATTCAGAAATTATACCGATTCATCAACACTGTGGAGCTTGTGTCCCCACACCACTCAGCCAAGGAAATCGCCAGCAATCTCCGAGAAGGCCAGATCTTTAGTCTATTCCAGAAGAGCGTGAAAAGAGTAAGTAGTTGCACCAAATCAGTTCGAGTCCTAAGTAATTGCACCAAATCAGTTAGAGTCCTCAGTAATCGCAACAAATCAATTCGTGTCCATACTGACGAGCCTTAGATAACTTTTAAAATATTGTAACACACTCAAGAAACAACTAAGCAGATTCAAAGGGTGTTTTCAACATGAGTGAAACCTTTGCTGAAGCCATTTATTGTATAATTAACTTTGCTGTAAGTGATTACTGTTTCAATGTATACAGCTGTGAAGTTTTTGTTTTACATTGAGAATTGTGCGAATGTCATTACGCTTCATTTGAAACGGGTGTAAAATTATATTAAAGCGCATCCCATGAAATTACAGATACAAGAAAGAAAAACTAAGTTCTCGGTAATATTTTTAGAATGTAGTTGTCCAAACGGCTATTTTTAACAGGCTGGATTAATAACGTTTATTCCTTTTTTTTAACTGCCAAATATTTCAACCGGCTCTTTAGAAAGTTTTCAAGACATAAATGTCAGTTTTAGGATACTTTATGTTTACTTTTAGTGATAAATGAATCGTTTTTGATACAGGTTTCGTTTTTTTATTCCTAATCAGTCATTAATCATTCTATTTGGAGATTTCTGAAAGTACTTCAAAACATACCATTCTCGTGACGTATGTGATGTCGATAAACACTTAAATATCGTGAACAAATCACACATTTACCATTGAAAACTAGAGGATTTTTTATTGATTAAAGATGAGCCATTATAAACCACTTCAAAAATTTAATTTTGCTCTAGTTTTGATTGAGCAAAATGTGTAATTGTGCTGTAACTATTCTCTAATGGAACACTTGTTTCTCTATCCTTAGAAAGCAAAGGAAGACTTAAGAAGAAGAAAAAGCAAATCTCAGTTCTTTGGAGTCATCCAAGAAATTAGGAATGTGTAAGCATTATACCTCATTGAACAACCGAACACTTTGGTATTTATAAAGAAAGTGAGCTTTTTGTTGTTGTTGTTTTAGCTACAACATCGATTATCTGATTTCTGTCCCCCGCGGGGAATCGAACCCCGGATTTCAGTGTTGTAGATTCTGAAACTTACCGCTGACGAAAGTGAGCTGAAAATAACAGTAAGTAGAAATTCAGATAAATGACCAAAAGCATTTGGAAACGCTGCCCTTTTTTCAAATCTTAATATATTCACTAATCCTTAGACAATTTTTTAATCTATTAAACTTAACTGTATTTATATTATATATACTATATTTGCATAGACTAGGTACATTTTATTGATGAAATAGTATCATAATATTCATCTTAGTACATAGTAGTTTATGTTGTTGTTGTTTTACTGTCATTTCCTTATCACAACATTTGGTTCTCATATTCTGAAAATTCTGTTTACTCTTTTCCTTTTTGCGAGAGCCATCTGCATTAGTAGTCCTTAATTTTGAAGTGATGAACTAAAAGGAAGCTAGTCAAAGCTACCCTCCGCTAACTCTTGGGCTTCTCTTGTTAGACCGACTAGTGAGATCTGACCGTTGCTCTTATGATGCACTCACTGTCCCAAAGTGCGGTACACGATTTTCTTTTCGTCCGTAACGGGAAGAGAAACACGGAACCAAACTCTGCAGTCCGGCACGCTAATCACTTGGTCTTGCTCAGGCCACGAACGAGTAATGGTAACTAGATGGTGAATTTATTAATGGTACGAAACATTATCACGTAAAATGCATAAGAGAAGCGAATAAGTTGAACAATGCATGATTATGTTGTATGTGAGCCATCTACTTTACACAGTGCTTAAGGTACCAACGTTGCCATGACTATATTTTTAATTACGATGGACAAGCAGTAACATTCTTAATAGAGTTTGAACTCCTACTTATTAGAAAAGCAGTAACATTCTTATTCTGCATTATCTGATAGTATTGATTTAAAATTGGAAGAAAAGGTCAGTTTTTTTTTCACCTTGTTGACTTGTATATTGTTGTTTTTTAACTTGGGCGAGAGTTAACCTAGATTTTGGATAATAAATGATAATACAACGCAATTTGAAAATTAAATTACAGCTATTTTTTTAACTGGTTAGAAAAAATTGGTATCATTGAAGTTGTAAATAATGAGCATAAAGACCAGTTCTATCTCTTGCCTCCTCTGTTCCTTGAAACAGTTTAAAGTGGCAATTTGAAACAATGAAACAACTTTCATTGTAATTAAACAGATCTATGTTTCATGAGAGATTTCACAGACGTCAGTCTTCTGTATTTGTTGTTAACCTTTAACTTTTCGAAGAGCAGCTTCAAACATTCATCATGTTGTTTCTCAAAACTAAACCTAATGTAGCTTATTACATTATCAACTGCTTCTCAGTCCCTAATGTAATGTAGCTTATTACATTATCAACTGCTTCTCAGTCCCCAATGTAATGTAGCTTATTACATGATTAGCTGCTTCTCAGTCCCTAATGTAATGTAGGTTATTACATTATCAGCCGCTTCTCAGTCCCCAATGTAATGTAGGTTATTACATTATCAGCTGCTTCTCAGTCCCCAATGTAATGTAGGTTATTACATGATCAGCTGCTTCTCAGTCCCCAATGTAATGTACCTTATTACATTATCAGCCGTTTCTCAGTCTCTACTGTAATGTAGCTTATTACATTATCAGCCGCTTCTCAGTCCCCAATGTAATGCAGCTTATTACGTTATCAACTACTTCTCAGTCCCCAATGTAATGTAGCTTATTACATTATCAGCAGCCTCTCAGTCCCTAGTGTAGTGTAGTTTATAATCTGCTTCTCAGACTTCTACTAAGAATTTCTTGAGTTTCTCCTTGGTGTTTTTTTCATTTGGTAGACATTGATATTTCAACTATTGTCACTATTTGAATTGTTTGTATTAGTAAAACACACACTATAAATAGTTCCTTGCCCTCTTCCAGCTTTTAAACCAACGGACGGGGGCTGCCAAGGGAAGTGCGGCCGAAGGTTACGTGTTTAGCGAGAATACTAGACTTTGGCAGCACATCCAAAAGTACGAAGTTGAGACGCTAGAGGACGGGTTGGAAAAACTCAGGTAATACTTTCTTTGTTGTTAAGCGCATAGCCTCACAATGAACTATTCGGGGTATGCCCACCGTTGGCATCGAATACCCAATTTTTAGCGTTATAAGCCCTCAGACTCACCGCTTAGCCACCGACGGAAATATTATGTTTGATAGTTACTTTCTCTTCGTTTTTTTTCATGTTATAATCAAGTAAATATAAACGTTTCACTTTTATGTTTAGCCTAATAGTGACGCCATTCGAGGGGACGAGTTCTAATCAGAAAGTTAGGTAAATAGCAGAAGATCTCAGTTTTTTGTATTCAAAAATATTTGAATGAGAAAATTGGGTAACTTTTAAACACAACCGTTTATTCAAATCCACCTTCTGTTATGAAAGGTTTAGCAATTCTAAAGGAAAAATCAGTCAACTTGTAAGTGATTTTGTGATTCTGGTTCACGCATTTTGTTAACATTGTATGTATTAATATTAATTTTTCACTTATTTTATAATTATTATCATTATAATGATAACTTGCATTGATATTTGACAATTACAGTCACATTTTAGTAACAAATACTGAGGTTTGTTTGCGGTGTTAAATATATGAATTTAGGGATTTTATGCACTCACAATCAATTTAGTTGTTTTGTAGTGTTAATTAAACAATGTCACTCACCGCTAATAAAATTAACAGACTTATATCAACTGATCTATTAATAATGTAAAAGAAAATGAGGATTTTCAAGGAAATGATTATTGTGCAATCCCAATGTTATCAATTAATCAAATCTATAAGTCAAATAAAGACAAGCTTAGATATAATTAGCCAATTTGTTTTCTAGAAAGAACGTTTGAACCGTGAAACAAAAATAATTCCTAAACAGCAACTGCAAAATGAGATGGATGAGAGAGAAAAAAAATTATATTCGATATGTTTATAGCTACACAATCGGCTATCTGTGCTCTGCCCACCACGGGTATCGAAACGAGGATTCTAGTGTTGTAACTCCGCAGACATATCGCTGTGCCACTGGGAGGCATTATATTCGAAGCATTTTAGCTAATAATGTATTGATCTTGCCTGTATTTGATTTTGTTATGAATTTCGCACAAAGCTACAACAAGGGCTATCTGCGCTAGTCAGCACCACCCACCGCCAACTTTTGGACTACTCTTTTATCAACGAATAGTGCGATTGCTCCCCACATTATAACGCCCCCACAGTTCAAAGGGCAAGCATTTGATGGTACGGGGTTTCGAACCCGCGACCCGCAGACTGCAAATCAAGCTCCCTAACCACCTGGCCATGACGGGTCCCTGCATTTGAAGCAACGTATAGCTAATATTGAGCTTGCTTGCGTTTGGAGCAACCCGACTAACATTGTATTTGTCTTGCCTCTGTTTGAAGCAACGTATCTAATTTTATTTTTAATATAATGATACATATAATATATATATATATATATACATATTGATATCGGTGTATTTGAAGCAACATAGGTGATAATGCATTGATATTTTGTAACACTTCTTAATTACAGAAAAGAAGCTATAGCCACTGAGAATTTCTATTTTCATTCGCAATTTAACAGACCCGACAAAGGCAAAATAACCCCTAAAGATAAACTGAAGCAACTATCCCAGTACAAATGATAATGTGACTAATAAAGATTAATTTAAATATAAAAAAGTAAATCAAGTTTCTCTTTGTAAGAAAAGTTGGATAAAAATTGGATATCTTAAACAACTTATAGATATTGATAAGACACGTGACTTAATGGTCATCAGCCCGAAGGTTGTGAAAGAATACATTAAAGTCATGAAAAGAAAAAAGAGCGAATAGTACAGAAATGAGGAAATAAATATTCAATGCTAAGAACTAGACTTGGAACATTAACATAAGAAGTAGAAGTCTTTGTTTAGGATAAAATAAAAGTTTAAAGGGATTGGGACTGAGTATGATTGTTGTTAAGCACAACATTACACAATAGGTTATTTGTTATATGCCCACCACGGGTATGAAATCCGGTTTTTTACATTATAAGCTTTCATATCTGCCGCTCAGCTACATGAGGGGGCCTGAATATGTCGGTCCTGCCAAATGAAGAAAATCAATTTCGTTTCTAATGTTGTCACCAGTGATATGTCCTTATGAGTCAAAAGAATATCATCAATGAATTGTTTGATATAAAAAAAATAGATTCATAAAGAAATCACAGAAACCAATTCATCAAATTAGAGCAAAAAATTAATTTTATTGAGACTATTTTTCCTATTCAAATAAACTGTTTTAAACTGTGCGTTATTTTATTCCATTAGATTACTATAATGATTTTAACTAAGACTGTTTCTTACTCTTAACGTGTTAGAAGTAACTGAGTATAAGGGCTAATTACGTCCATAAAGTTCGGTATGTAATAAACTAAACTCAGAATGTTGCAAAATGGTATCGATTCGTAGATTAGTTAAACCAGAATTTTGTTCATTATGACAGTTTAACGTTCTTGTTTTATATATATATATATATATTCAATAATTCCGACTTAGCTCTGTTATAAAATAGCAGTTTCAGTTCTTTATATTCAGCAAACAGAGCAAGTCATACAGATATAATTCGCAGGATTTGTAGAAATATAGTGACTTCGATAAAGCTTTAAGTTTTTAAAGCTTTATTTAAGTAAAAATATAGTCATGGCAACGTTAGTACCTTAACATCGTAATTAAAAATATAGTCATGGCAACGTTAGTACCTTAAAGTAGAGTTTGCACTCCTACTTGTTAGAAAAGCAGTAACATTCTTTAGCAAGTAGGAGTGCAAACTCTACTAAGAATGTTACTGCTTTTCTAACAAGTAGGAGTGCAAACTCTACTAAGAAAGTTACTGCTTTTCTAACAAGCAGGAGTGCAAACTCTACTAAGAATGTTACTGCTTTTCTAACAAGTAGGAGTGCAAACTCTACTAAGAATGTTACTGCTTTTCTAACAAGTAGGAGTGCAAACTCTACTAAGAATGTTACTGCTTTTCTAACAAGTAGGA
>NW_013669264.1:66300-96432 GCF_000517525.1 Limulus polyphemus
TAATGCTGCCATACAGTATACAATATATTATAAGTTGTCTTAATGCTGCCATACAGTATACAATAATATTGTATACTGTATGGCAGCATTAAGACAACTTATAATACATGAAGACAACTTATAATCTGCCATGCAGTTTACAATATATTATAAGTTGTCTTCATACTACCATACAGTTTATTAATATAGTAGTGTCTGATGCTATTCTAAACGTCCTCTATAGGACAATTCAACCAAATTGTTTGGTCACCTTTTGACTTCATTTTTTTTTTTTTGCATAAGCCTTTACAGTCTTAAAACTGTCCGTGTCGGGATTTTTTTCGGACTAAACCATTGCTTATTTGTTCAGTCTTCTCCAGTAGTACTTTTCGAGTAATTACACGCCCATCACTTAACATCACTTTTGGAAAGTTTCTGAAAGTCTCTATTTTCTGCTTCGACCGCTTCTGTTATTAATAGTGTCAGTTTCACGTATCTTCTTCAGAGCCTTGCATACATCCAATAATAAATCATACACTATTGCCACAATTTGATTTATACAAGCTTTTCATTTGGAGTTTCAGTCCTGGATGGCATAACTGGCATCACGTTACTACTACTGGGAATAGTATAACTGCCTGTACATTTATAGGATTTGTACTGGCGTGGCACTTTCTGATTGGTTGGAAAATAATCGGTCACAGTATGAACTATCAGCGCGTAAACGTACACTGGTGCCGTTAATTTTTACACGATAAAGAGAAGGCATTCTTATAGTATTTGTATAGTTTGTATATTTTTCAGAATATTCGACATCAGCGAGAATATTTAGTGCGAGCAGTTGATCTGTAATCCAATTGATATTATATTTTTAAACTTGTAATTTATGTCTAGTTTTTCATTATTGTTTTTGTCTTTATGCGCTGACTGTAACTAATATCTTAGGAATATTTACACCTAGAGCCTGAAGATGTAATTTCTGATGTTTTACTGCTTATAAGAGTAAACTGTTCAAACTCATCATGTTAACTTTCAGAATATGTTCAAACCTAAGGATACAAACAATATTAACATAGTTAAGTATTAAACACAAACATACATTTATCCATGAAGAAAATAATCAGTTTTACACATCTCGTTACATTTCGTTTCCTATTAACTTCGGCCCGACATGGCCAGGTGGTTAGGGCGCCCGACTCGCAATCTGAGGGTCGCGGGTTCGAATCCCCCGTCTCACCAAACATGCTCGCCCTTTCAGCCGTGGGGCGTTATAATGTGACGGTCAATCCCACTATTCGTTGGTAAAAGAGTAGCCCAAGAGTTGGCGGTGGGTGGTGATGACTAGCTGCTTTCGCTCTAGTTTTACACTGCTAAATTACGGACGGCTAGCGCAGATAGCCCTTGTGTAGCTTTGCGCAAAATTCAAAACAAAGAAACTTATTAACTTTTCCTTGATGGTTACAGTGCCATCTGTTACATTCGCTTCGAATTATTAATGGACTTATTTATTCCACTTTTAACATTTTAGCCTCACAATATATTTCTCAGTTTCAATTCATTTCTGTTTGTATGTTTTTCCAATTAATAGTTCCATAAGAATCATCATAACATGTCGCTGGTTTTCAAAATAATTTTTGATTCTCTGGTGGATAACTATATATATATACGAAACAAAATGGTAGTTTTGCCCCCCCCCTCCCAAAAAAAAAGAAAATAACGAAAAGAAGAAGTATTTTCTGTTTACATAGTTTATTGCCACCCCGATGGCTTAGCGATCAGTCTGAAGGCTTTATAACTTTAAAAATCTCGATTCGCTACTAGTGTGGGAAACAGTACAGGTGGCCGATTGTGTAGTTTTGTGCTTATTACTAAAGATACGAACATAGTTTATTCATTATGCGTAAAATATGCATTCTTGTTACTCTTCTCCAGAATTATAAGTCACAAATGTTTGTTTGTTTAATCCTGAACATTATGTACTTCTAGAACAGGTATGTAAAAAATTTCATTCACCAATATTGCCTAATTTTGATGCTAAGACCTATGTGGCCCGGCATGGCCAGGTGGTTAGGGCGCTCGACTCACAATCCGAGGGTCGCGGGTTCGAATCCCCGTCACACCAAACATGCTCGCCCTTTCAGCCGTGGGGGCGTTATAATGTGACGGTCAATCCCACTATTCGTTGGTAAAAGAGTAGCCCAAGAGTTGGCAGTGGGTGGTGATGACTAGCTGCCTTCCCTGTCTTACACTGCTAAATTAGGGACGGCTAGCGCAGATAGCCCTCGTGTAGCTTTGCGCGAAATTCAAAAACAAACAAACAAACTAAAACCTACGTAAAGATTTCCAGAAAACTTCGAAATTTCCAGTACTTCCAATATCTGTCCAGCAATTGAAAATATAGTACAAGTATCCTTCCCTTGGTGGAATGGATGTGAAAAGGAAAGTTCAGTGTACACAATTTTGCAAAGTTTATTCGCCTAGAATGTGCAATCTGCTTTAAAATGGCAATCAAAATATCCTGCATTTCGTCATTATTCAGTGCTTAAGGAAGCAACTCCGGAAAGTATGTACGTCAAAAGCAATATCGAACCTTGGACTGAGCACTTGTAACGAGAGCACCTAGCGACTACGTACAGTAGATTCTTACTTTATCTCTCGCAAATTACACGTTATTTAATAATCCTAGCGCTAGCGACATGAAGCAATAAATTTAACCTGCATCTACTTAACTGAAGTAGATACTTAACTCTCTTTAGCTCTAAATAAATATTCTTTCTTAAAGCATGCTTCATTAATAGTGATTGAAAAACAACGTCGATTAATAAACATCTCCTCCTCTTCACCTAGTCACTCTCGTTCCCACAGTTAATTTCGCATAGCTTAGCTCAGATTGAGAGTGTTATGTGGCGCCAGTGCTGCTTTTGGCTCTTTCTTAGACGTTCTTAATTAAAGGTAACACACTTTCCAATCCCACGTAATCTACGTGGTGTTGTAATATTATCAACATCCTAATCTGCATATTACTTGTATAAGTAGCTGCTTTTTAAAGGTCTAATTAAAATATAATGATTACAGTGTAAGTGTCTTGGATTGATGTAACACAGAAAAATACGTGAAAACAGTCTAAAATTTACAATGGTGGAAACATTTATTGCATCACCCAATTTTTTTTTCTTGGTTCTTGTAACTTTTTACGAGATTGTGCATTGTGGAAGTGGCCATTGTAGTTTATCGACAAAAGTGGTCACAGCGTCCGTTTCTAGTTTTAATATTTGATTTTGCTCCTCTGGCCTTGATAACTGCTTGACATCATCATGGCATAGAGTGCATCAGGAAACGAATATAAGTAGGGTTGAGTTTATGATGCCACACTCTGATTAGGGCTTCCTGCAGTTCCAAGGTTTCTTCTCTTGCACTTTGTTACCAATTAACTTTCAGCAGTTTTCGATAGGGTTGAGATCTGGGCTGTTGCCTGGTCAGCATAGTGTCTTGATCATCTCCTTCTGAAGATAGTCATTCACCTGAAGCAATGAAATAAAACCTAAGATGTCTTTTAAATACACGTAGAGTGAAATGTTCTCTTTATTTCACGTCTACTTCATAGAGTGCGTGAATATGACCAACTGTTTTAGTGTTGTGACATGGAACAGAGTCATCCTGAAATGTGTACTGGTCAGCTCCATTGAACAGATCCCGAATTGATACCCTTAACTATGACTCGAAGATCTCGATGTATTTGTCGACGTTGACAGTGCATTTCACAAAATTCAGGCGAATCACTTCCTGACCAAAGATGCATCCTCATATCACCTGACGCTACAGATGCTTCACAGTTGCATTCAAGCATGCAGGATGAAACTCCTCTCCACGTCAATGTCGTACAAATTGCTTCCCATCACATTCGTACAGGTTGAACTTTGATTAATCTGAGAAGATCTCCTTGATCTACATTGCTCAGTCCATTCAGCGTGTTCTTTGGCCAGGTTGAGCCTCATCTTGTTGGTGAGGAGAGGTTTCTTTCTTGGCTGTCTTGCTGAAGTTTCCTGTCAAGTTCGTTTTAGAGTTGTTGACGACAGATGACAATTTTATTGGCTAATGCGTTTCAAAACACGATGGTCAGCTGCTGTTGTAGCTCCACACAGCCAGTCTCGCTATATCTCTGCACCCAGCGGATCACAGTAGACAGGTTACATTTAATTCTTCCAGCAGTCTGCCTTCTCGAAAGTCCCTCTTTGCTCAAAGAAACAATGTCTGTTTTTTGTCGTGTAATTCACTCGCAACCCATGGTCATGGTAGCATCGCACGCACGTTATAGCAAAGAAGCTTATAAACTGACTCTCAGTAAGAACGTTTATTTGTAGTCAAAAAGCTTTTGATGCAATGCCCAGACAATCTATAAAGCTACTCATATAATAATTAGACAACATTACATCATTCATGTAACACATTTGTATCTACATGCATTGGGTCCTCAAAGCAGGCAATGATTCCGAAGAAAAGCGTGAAAAAATTGGGTGATGCAAAAAATTCTTCACCACTGTACATTCATTTGGGCTCCTAATTCACCTAAAAATCATAATTGAGTTACACTGAATAAAATGTGTTGTGGCTTACAGTTTGGCTTCTACTTCAAAAGTTCAATTTTCTACAAAGTGAATAAAATGTGTTGTGGTGAAGTAGAAGCCAAACTGTAGGTAAGTTCAGTTTTATACTAAATGAATAAAATGATTGTTTGTTTGTGTTGAATTTCACACAAAGCTACACGAGGGCTATCTGCGCTAAATAAAATTATTTGTTTGTTTCTTTGTTAGTAATTAAACATAAAGCTACACAATGAAATATCTGTGCTCTGCCCACCACGGGTATCGAAACCCGGATTCTAGCGTTGTATGTCCGCAGACTTAGCGCTGTGCCACTGGGGGACAAATAAAATGATACAATGTAAGTAATGCAAGTTGCGTCTTTTTTCTATGTTTATGTGATATCACGAACTGTTTGAGCTAAAACAGAATTTTGCCTTTTTGTCACTTAAGCGTTTTTGGATTAATATAGATCTGAAAACGCGCTTTAGGTATTAGTATAGTTTCCAAGACTTTAGTAAATTTTCATTGTATTAAACACTTAATTTTTCTTAGTTTACACTAAATACATAAATATTTTTATCGAAACTTACTATCTCCTGCAGAGTCCATCAAGAACAAGAGCGGCAAATTCTAGCCTCAACCAATGATCTTGTTTCATCAACAGCTATAGAAAATATACCTACAGAAGCAACGCCCCTCGACGATTATCCAAATGACCGCAGTAGAGAATGTGAAAAGGTACCTGCAGCCTCACTGTTAAGAAACAAAATGTTGTCCGAAGATAGTGCTCAACAAAAACGACTGCTCATGAGTTCTATAATACTGACTCAGTCTTTTCCCTCTATGTCTGTTCCTCAACCATCAGACACCAAGGTTTCATCTTCCAGTTCTTCAAGAATTTCTTCCTCTTCTACATTTCCTTCCTTGTCTCATCTTCATGATCGTGTCTTTAGTTTTAGTCTCAATGACCTTTCTCCAAACAGTTCAAAATATTCTCAACGAAGAAAGGTCGCTGATGGGTGCATCAAAAGGTCGTGTTCTTTTTCAGACCTTAGAACCCTGAAGACAAGACCACGGCTAAATGACCTAGATGCTTCAGATTTGAAACTTCACCCCAACTACAGGAACTTCAATTTGAATCTTTCAAGCCATCAAAAGCATAAGCCTACTCTTTTTCTCCAATATTCCATTGACGACCAACAGCTATATTCCTTGTCTAAAGAAGAAATAATCCATAGGTGGCGAACCACAGAACGACAGATGTTAAACAGATTAAGAGAAGCTTTGAAACAAAAGGCAGAGTTAGAAGAAAAGCTTTCATATCTTAAAAAAACGCTTTTACGACCACCTTGAAATACCATGGGATTAATTCATTGGCAAAAAATATCTTGGGATAAGCTCGTGAAAAATCACTTGGTTGGGAAGAACAATATAAAAATCATTTTGTTTTAGAAAACTTTTATATTTGAAGCCTGAAATTTCTAGCGATAGAAAAGAATGAGCATGGAAGGTTCTTCGGGTTCTAAATATTTGTGATATAACACCAGAATTTAAGGTTGACAGAAGCTTAAAATGCTATGATATAGGACCGCATTAAATATTCTTTCATAATCAGTAATTTTGTAGGTTTGCCAGTCAATCTTCTTGTTTGTTGACATCACAGTATATAGAACATAAAATTCTAAAAGGAAAAACTAGTTTTGCTAAGGCAGTTCCGCCTGGAACTGGTTTCATAATGAATCATTTTTAAAAAATATTGCTAAACTTTAATCTCATCTTATTTGGCCGCTCTTTCTTGGTGATGTTTTGGGAAAGCAGCTTGATGGTTAGTTTAGTTAGAGATTACTTTTTTACTGCATTAGTTTGGTCGTTTACAATGACCGCTTAGAACGTTTAGACTAAATAGTTATATCAATAACAATGACAATTATATATACTGGTATAGCCTAGAATGGTTGTTATAGGTTAGTAATGCTTTGATTTGTCTGTTTGTTTAACAGACAAACAGTTTAATTGCTATGTTTAACAAACATTTTAATTGGTGTCTTTAACAGACAGTTTAATTGGTATGTTTAGCAGATAGTTTAATTGGTGTCTTAACAGACAGTTTAATTGGTATGTTTAACAAACATTTTAATTGGTGTCTTTAACAGACAGTTTAATTGGTATGTTTAGCAGATAGTTTAATTAGAGTTTTAAGATATAGTCTAATTAGTGTTTTTAACAGACATTTTGACTGGTATGTTTACCAGACAGTTTAATTGGTATCTTTAACAGACAGCTTAATTGGTCCTAATACACATCAGCGTAAAATTTCTAAAACATTGTAGCAATATAAAGATTATGTAAAATCTATTGGACGCCGTCTAAGTAAACTATATTCTTGCATTAAAGGTTACTAAGTTCTTAATAATTATTAAAAGTTTATTCTTATCCAATTTCAAGCAAGAAACGAAGATTTTTAACATTTTAAAGATTATTCTACTAATTGGCAACAAATAATTTATTGGTAAACTTGTGAGGTAAACAGCGTGCAGTAATAGTTAGAAATAAAATATTGTTCTCTTGATGCAGCTGCAAAGGTTTATATTTTTTGTAGTTACCTTCAAACAACGACCTTTAGGGTTAGTGAAACTGCTCGTCACATCAGTGGTAACACAGCACTGCCATTAACACAGTTATCACGTAGTATTAGCTTATTATCACATTTTTAATTTACTTTTTTAATAAGAAGATTATAAAAGTTTCAGGCGATAGTTTCTTGCTGTTAAATTTCTATGAGAGCTGACAAGACTTTCTATAGAAAAGTTTCGTTCAATTCTTGTTATTAACTTCGCGACATTAATAAGATCACTAAATCTTTGTTTGTTTTTAATTGTGAAACAAACTAAAGACATTTCTAGGGTAAAAAAAATCGGTGTACAGCGAAATGGTAAACCAAACAAACTGTAGAGTATTTTGTAAGCTATAGGAAATTATATTTATTTAAAAGTATGCATCTCTTTGGAAACTAATTTGTTTTCCAAATAATTAAGTGTTTTTGAATAAGATACTCTAGTGGCCATAAAGTTATTAAAAATCCCTAAATTATAAGCAATATATAATATATTTTCGATTGTCTCTGAATATCGATCTGATGTCGTATTTGACCTGGTGTAATTAACCAGAGGTTTCACGAATGTTGATTGAGAAAGATTTAAGTTAGGTAAGACTAGTGTTATTGTTTTTTTACAATAAAAACTTTGAAATTGGTTTATTTTTTGTTAAGCCCAAAGGTGCAAATGGGCTATCTGTTTTCTGGCAACCATGAGTATGGAAACCCGAATTTTAGCATTGTAAGTCTGCAGACTGACCGCTGAGCAACAGAGAGACAACAAATTTGGAAAACCACTGGATGTAAAGTTAAGACATCAGCATCTACATCTCCAGAGAAATAGTAACTAACCTGGTCTTACCAAGTCTGGGAGATTTGTGGTTTTAATGTACTAAGCATTTTAACTTATTAGCTTAATACTAAAAACAATTTATTAAAATATGTTTACTACTATCATACAAGTGTGGTGTCACCATGTTATGTTTACTGCTATCATACGAGTGTGGTGTCACCATGTTATGTTTACTGCTATCATACCATGTTCAGTTGGATAATTGTCCCACATTTCTCTAACGTAGTTTTTGAAGCACCCAAAATTTTTACCTCAATAGCCTGAAATTTATCCATAAAATATATTTTATCTGACTGGAAAAACCTGGTGAGGTTTTTTTTTTATTATTATTCCTGTAAACTCCCAGTTGAGCATAGGGCCGCAACAACACCTCCCAACGGAAGTTGTTGTTGCAGTTTCTTGTAACAGGGGTGGAGTTGCTAGCCCTTTGCCATCCTGTACTTGGGACCAGGTAAAGGCGGAGGTTGGCACGTTTGGTGTGACGGGGATTCGAACCCGCGACCCTCAGATTACGAGTCGAGAGCCCTGGCCATGCCGGGCCATCTGGTAAGGTTGAATTTGGTACTAATGATTTCTTTCTAGCTTTACGGTAATTCTGCTATATTCTGTAATAGTAGTCACGTGATTTATAAATGTAGAAAACAAATCTTAATGTGAGTTTATATCATCTCGAACATCTAGGTAGTTGACTAGTTGAAAACTGGATTTGACGTTGATCCATAGTGTTGTGTGTTGTATTAAGATTTTTATTTCTTTAACATTGCAGATAATGGATTAAGTCGGTTGGAACTCACTGTTGAGTCTAGCGTTAGCTTAGATTTCCCGTGAAAGGTTATGTTAAGTTTATAAAATCACTATAAGCATGATTAACTAGATATCCATTGTCTCTAACTAATCCAGTTGCCAGTATATTTCGTTCTGAAAAATAAATAACAAAAATGTTAACTAAACGATTTGCGATAAGTTTTACATTAAGCATTGTGCTTTGAGAGGTATAACAATGCAATTTCAATAAAATAGCGATAAGGATGACGTGGCTACTGCGTCTTGTTCTGTATATTTATCTTAATAGTGGATAGTTAGCTATATATCTTGTTGAGGAATAGGTCCTTACGTGTGGCCTAGATACCAAGACAAAGTTTTATTAATAAAAGATCACTGTACACTTTTTGTACTTAACCTAAATCTATCAACATTGGCGTCATCTGTTGATTATAATGGGTTTGGTTTGAATTCCATGCAAAACTAAACGAGGGCTATGTGTACTAGCCGTCCCTAATTTAGGCAGTGAAAGACTAGAGGGAAAACAGCTAGTCAACACCACCCACCACCAACTCTTGTCTACACTTTTACCAACGAATAGTGAGATTGACTGTGACATTAAAACATCCCCACGGCTGAAAAGGCGAATATATTTAGTGAAGAGGATTCGAACCCGCGACCCTCAGGTTGCGAATCGAGCGCCCTAACCACCAGGCTTCTATAATGGGTGCTTAAATATTCAGTTATTTGAGTTATGTTATCGTTCGGTTTTTTTATGGGTAGAGAGAAGGGTAGGAGTTTCTTCTCTCACAAATTTAATACCAGCAACATTAGGACTTGCGTCTCAATAACGATAAATATTGATTCTAAATATGTATTTATGGTTTAAATGAAGAAAATAACGAATATCTAAAATATCTGTAAAACAGAAAGAAAAAAAGAATGAAAAGTTTCGAAACGTGGATCATTGTTGTTGATATTAGTCGTTGTATGTTCGAGAGATAGCGCTGAATAGCCTAATAGGCAGACAACTACGACAAAGCCATCAATTCTAATTTTTAGAAATAAACTTGATAATATATTTGAACCAAATGTAACTCTAAACGGACTTCTATTTAACTGCATCAGTCTATTCGCATTATTTTCTAATGCAATATATACCTCTTGTTTTACATGTATTAATCGAATGTTTTACAACAGGAGAGGTTTGTTGCTATATTTTTGATTCTCAATATCGATAACAAAGTTAATCCCTAACCTTATGAAAAAAAATTTAAAACTAAAGTTAAATAAGACAAAATTATATAATTTTTAATAGTGTGTATAATAAATAATAAAAATAAATATTGTTAAATGGGGAAAAAAGGGATATCACAGTTTGTTCTTTGTTTTTAAATTAGGTAGCTGTCATTATTTATTTGAACCTTCAATAAAGAACTAAAATTTGGTACAAGAAATAGTGCTCAAATTCTCAGAATGGTTATTAAAACAAGTCTTTTACCGTATGATAAAAATTTGCTTAATATAGGAAATAAGAGATGGCAGCACTTGCGTATTTTTTGTTTGTTTTACTTATATGAAATGGACAAGTTTGATAAGAATACTTTATTTTCATAGTAACATAAAAGATACATGTAAACCTTCATTGCAATCGCTCTGATCTTCTTATCACTTCAATTAATTTTTCAATAGTATGTCAAATTAAAAATCAAATTTATATTTATATAACAAATACGCAATTGGTCCTAGAATAGAAGAAACATAGTGTTAAATATTTCAGCATTTGGGTCCATCCTCTCACACACTTTGGTATTTAATATCATCTTGAATATGACTAGTCACAATTTTATTTCTAGAATATACCAACTTCAAACTTTAATAACTTAGTTTTGATGTACCGAAAGCTAAATGTGAGAAATACATCAGAAACAGCCACGTGACGATAGTGTAGGTACAAGTTCGACACAAATGTGCCTTACAATAAACGAAATATTAAAACAAACAGTTCCACAATTTACAGAATATAAAGACAGTTATCAAACTAAGCCTAGTACCATTATAAAATATACCCTCGCTGACAAGATAAACGCCACCAAAAGTGTTTCTGTTCTGTTTTGTTTTTGCAGAACGATTATGCGCAAATAGAGCAAAGAATGAAAAAAGGCATATCGCGTTCGATAGATATTTTGATTATTCTCTCCTCTTAAATAATAAATTAACAGTGGTGTTTCTTCCAGTCTCAATATCTCAGTTTCTCTACTAACATTTTGTGTTTTTAATATGACAAACTGTTGTTTTCATATTAAAGTTGAGTCTGTAAGTATCAAAATCAACACTAATGAAATTCACACTGTGAACCGTCAGATTTGTAGAAGGGATTTTTTTTACACAATGTTGTTATGAAAGGTAATAAACGCTAACCCTAATCAGTCTAGAACATCAAACGAATACCAGTTTTAAGAAATTTAAAACATCAACGTTAACTTGGACTCGTGATCTCGGAAATTTCCACCGCTGTCAGAGGTAAACAATGAGGATACCATCTGGAATTTCATTTGAATGTTAGCTGCGTAAGCAACTTGAAAATGTTAGTATAAACTTGAGCATTTTAATTCAAATATTAACACAATCAAGGCTAAGAAATTGAGGTTATAAAGAATGATGCCACTAAGGCTAAACATTTGGTTACTATTTTTGCTGCTGTTGTTGAAAAAGATAAAAGTGAACATTTTACTATTTTGGTTGAATATCTGAATCAATCATTACAATTTCTAAAACCCACTTGTCGAAGGAGCGTCTTTAGTAGAACACTCTTCTTATGAAAATAAAAACAACTTGAACTTTACACTCTGTACATCCAAATATTACCTTAGACTAGGTTTAGCACATCTAAACATTACCTTATTCTTGGCTTAGTACATTAAACATTACCTTTGTCTCGGTTTAGCACATCCAAACATTACCTTATTCTCGGTTTAGCACATCTAAACATTACCTTAGCCTCGGTTTAGTACATCCAAACATTACCTTTGTCTCGGTTTAGCACATCCAAACATTACCTTTGTCTCGGTTTAGCGCATCCAAACATTACCTTTGTCTCGGTTTAGCACATCCAAACATTACCTTAGTCTCGGTTTAGCACATCCAAACATTACCTTTGTCTCGGTTTAGCACATCTAAACATTACCTTAGTCTCGGTTTATTACATCTAAACATTACCTTAGTCTCGGTTTATTACATCTAAACATTACCTTAGTCTCGGTTTATTACATCTAAACATTACCTTTGTCTCGGTTTAGCACATCTAAACATTACCTTAGTCTCGGTTTAGCACATCCAAACAATACCTTTGTCTCGGTTTAGCACATCCAAACATTACCTTTGTCTCGGTTTAGCACATCCAAACAATACCTTTGTCTCGGTTTAGTACATCTAAACATTACCTTTGTCTCGGTTTAACACATCCAAACAATACCTTTGTCTCGGTTTAGCACATCCAAACAATACCTTAGTCTCGGTTTAGTACATCCAAACAATACCTTTGTCTCGGTTTAGCACATCTAAACATTACCTTAGTCTCGGTTTAGCACATCCAAACAATACCTTAGTCTCGGTTTAGCACATCTAAACATTACCTTAGTATCGGTTTAGTACATCTAAACATTACCTTAGTCTCGGTTTAGTACATCTGAACATTACCTTTGTCTCGGTTTAGTATATCGAAGATTACTTCGGTTTAGTCAATCCAAATAAGATGCAATACAATCAGCAATCTGACG
The DNA here is from genome assembly GCF_000517525.1 of Limulus polyphemus. Classification (NCBI taxonomy): domain Eukaryota; kingdom Metazoa; phylum Arthropoda; class Merostomata; order Xiphosura; family Limulidae; genus Limulus; species Limulus polyphemus. The sequence continues at coordinate 78,850 of NW_013669264.1, forward strand.
GCTGTGTTTGACTGACGTTTTATCAATACAGTGAAGAGAACTATAAACCGATAGACTATCAAGTGTACACGTTTTTTTCAATCAAAAATTAAATATGAATGTATTTTTTTGGCCACGGTAGAGTTGCGACGTATCTCTGCTTGAACTTGATTACATTATAAAATACGAATGTACTTCTTGATCACCGTAAACATGTGAAGTATAGAGGCACCCTTGAAGTTGACTACAGTATAAAATATGAATGTACTTCTTGACCACCGTAAAATTGTGAAGTATAGAAGGAATGCTTGAACTTGAATACGTTTAACTGAAAAAAACTGAAACTAATAACGTGTTTGTTTTACCTGTTAAAATATTTTTTACATAATTAATATTACAAAATTACGCTCTCTAAGCCTTCAGTTTTTTGCACTTCTAATGAATATAATTCTATATTTTTTAATGAAATTAGGGAAGTTTGAAACTTGTGAAAGAAATTCAGCAGAACTTTACACAATACATGTATATACATATATACACATTTAACAACCAGTATCTATTAACTACCGAAATACAAGAAAACGTTTAAAATACTAAAACAACCACTGCACTGACGAAAGAGTGAGATAGTGGAGTATTTTATGACTGGGTAACTTTATGGATATACGATTTTGGAACAACAAACGCTCTATTACATTGTGAAAGATATTATCAACTTGTTAACGTAAGCAATTCGTACCAGTTTGTGATATGGTCCAATGTCTTTCTAACAGGAAAATGGACAACTAATTGAGGAGACGCTTGACGCTCATGACTCAAAATAACATTTTAGACAGATACCGATCTCTTCTGTTAATCGAACACGGACTACTGTGATTCACCTATTGAAGGGCATTTCAAACTAACAGTCTAATATTCTGTCATAATGTAAGTTTTGTTTGTTGTTAGCACAAAACTACACAATGACCTATCGTGCTATGTTCACTGCCACATGCGAGTAACAAAACACGATTTTTAATACGTTACGCCCTCAGATTCACCACTGAACCACCGGGGGGCGGGCGATAATATAGTTTCTTTGTTCTTCTTTATCGTTCCAATAACAAAAGAAGGCAATGACGTTGCTGCTAACAACATATCAGCTTTGCTTTCTCGGGTAATGAAAATCAGAAAGACATTACGTTTCTTCCTCAACATGTTGTTTTCAGGAGCTAGGGGAGCATGTTCTCACGTGTAGCTCTCAAGATGTACTTCTTTAACGTACATTCTACGACAGGCGGAATGAAACCGGAAGTTAGCAGTGCATGGAACAAACAAGGCACAGACAAACATACAGATTACTTCCGGTAATTACTACGTCATCATTTTGATGGTTAGTGTTATTAGATTATGATTTGTAGGTAACATTTAAACGTTCGATACTTTTCCCTCTTGAGCAGCTATATACGAAGCAACGAGAGGAGGAGATGGCGCAACCGATTTCGAATATTGTGCCACCGGCTTGTTTTGCAGATAAGCCGGAAAACACTCTCTCCCGGAGCTGAGGGCAGTTTTAGAGCTGAGGCCTATTCTGAGTTGCGGCTGCACACTATGTTGGCCTGGTACATTTGCGAGGTTGCTGCTTAAGTTAGTGGAGCCTGTATTGTTGCTAGGGCCTGTGCTACTGTGTTGACTACCGTTGTGGGTGCTGGCCGAATGCGCTACGCTGAGAGTCCGAGCGTGCATCGCCTGCCACGAACACAGTCGAGCGTGAGCTCACGGAAGGATGGTCTCCGGCTAGGAATCTCGTGCCAACATTCTACCATCATGGCGTACATGTGTGGTGGACACATCTCTGGACAGGGTAGAAGATGTCTTGAGCGAATCATGTCGATTACCTCTTGGTTATTGTAACCATAGTAGGGTTGAAGACCAAAGCTGAACACTTCCCACATCACAACCCCAAAGGACCACACATCACTTTCAGTGGAAAATTTCCCATAAAGGATGGATTCCGGGGGCATCCATCGGACTGGAAGCAAAGACTTTGACTGAACTCGGTAATAATCTGAAGAATAGATGTCTCGTGAAAGACCAAAATCTGAAATCTTCACTGTAAGACCCTCATCGACGAGACAGTTACGAGTTGCCAGATCACGGTGAACGTAATGATGTCCAGACAGATACTCCATCCCACCTGCTACCTGACGGGAAATGTGAAGTAAATCAGGAAGTTCCAAAATGTGTTGGGTGTTTTCTTCTCCACATACAGAAAGGTCAATGCGAGGAGAACGTGAGATTAAATACTCGTGAAGATCGCCTCTCGTCATGTACTCAAACAACATAGATAGTGGTTCTTCTTGGAAACAGACTCCTAGTAGACACACGATGTTTGGATGATGAAGTCCTGACATCATTTCCGCTTCTCGCCGGAAGTCTTGTTGCATTTTGAAATTAGCATTTTCTTTGAGCGACTTGATAGCTACGAGAGTTACTGATCCTGGTCCGTGTATGCCTATTAGCTCACCTCTGTAAACTTTTCCAAAGGCTCCTTCTCCTAATTGATGAAGAAAACGAATAGAGGAATGTGGAAACTCCGGAGCTCTCAGCTTAGGCTTAGGCAACAGAGCGTTCATCTCCACTCTTTGGCTATTGTCTTGTTGGCTCAAGGGGCGATTCCCTATCGTCACCTTTGGGGGTTTGTTGGGAGCCTGGGGTGGCTTGGAACGTCGTTTCATACACCAAATGCCAACAGACAAACCAAGTAATACAACCACAGCTATTGTAGGTAACAAGATATATAGCCACATGTAGTCAACTGTAAAAAAATAAATTTCAAAATTGAAATCACAAATGAAAGGAATAAAGGAAATAAGAAAATGCAACAATAGTTTGTAGTTTAATGTGAAGTGGCGTAAGTAACATATTAAATATTATGTTTGGCTTAAAATATTTGAAGTGTGTTCTAAAATATAATTGTTTTTAATTCTGCTGCTGATAAGACTGATTAATAAATTTTTAAAGCATGTGTCCCAAGGATAAACGGGGCAAATGGATATATAATCTTAAGATATTAAACAATCTGATCTACAAAAGATATTCAGTAAGTTTACACAAGGTCCAGGGGTATCACAAAATGACGCTCCTTTAAACCACACACAGTTTTAATCCCCTTTCGTCTGTTAGATGTTCATTCTCGATGTTGTCACACATTTTTAACCAAATGTTCACCAGAACTACTTTATTGTTCTTTTTATAGTAATGACATAACTTTAATATTTTTCTATACAAATATTTTTGTAGTTTTTATCAAAAACGTTTTCCTTCTAGACTGTGTATTACCTAGTTTTCAAAAGGAGGTAGATCAATTCTATCTATACAAAAAAAAAACGTTAATTATACAAATACAAGCATGCATATTTAGCTTATGACAGTAATATATTACAGCTAATAATACAGAGAAAAGTGGTATTTCCGGAGAATAGTCGAACACTGTGATAATCTGGACACAAAACAATAAATCAGATTAATACCGATTGGTGGTTGCTCCAAACAACAAAGGTTCATTTGGAAAAAAAAACAGCTCATTAAGTCTTTTAAACGAGGAGGAAAATGCTTTATTCTTTTAATGGTTAAGTTATCGCTTAATGTGTTACTGTTCTCATACATCAACCACCAAGACACTGGTACTAGAGGTAATAACTTATCCCCAAAACACCATTATCCTACCAAGAGTCTGCACTAACCGTCAATACTATGGTAGAAGTCATGTCTAGCTATCAATAATAGAATAAAGATCAATACAGCTTGTCACGTCAGGTTAGTAATCAAACCGAATTCAGCTCCTTGTGTTGAACAAAATAGAGAATAACGCTGCCTGAATGATTATAGATAGTTCACGTTGACACCGAAAGGTGACACTACGATCGTCAATGGTAAACTCATGGATCTTTACTTGGAGCTTTTGTAAGCAATAAAAAAATTAGTTTAATTATTGAAATTTTCGAATGAAAGCTATATCTGTTCATCACTTTAAAAAAATGTATTAATTTTGTATACTATTTGAGACTAGTGTTAGTTATATTTTATATTAAGTAATGCTCAGCTTTTACAAAACAAGATATAAACCTAATATGACGACCAGGAAGAAGTTTTACAAAACTATTTTTTAAAAAAAGTTACAATATATGAGTACAAATTTTTGGAAAACTTGTATCAGTCAAACTTGTTATGTCTCTAATATTTCAATCATGTACTTATTGCCATTGAAAACTGTCTAAAGTCCAAATCTTGATCAACTGTATTTTCTCTGGTTATATTTCTCTTCTGAAACTTCTACCTGCTAATTCCATTTAAAACTACTTTTTTTCTTTTGCCAACTTTGGGGTAATTCAATAGAGATTAGGTTAATTGGATAACAAAGTCTAAAACACCACATTTATCATGATAAAAAACACTTCACTATTAAATAAAATGTCAGTCTGCATTCTTGTTCCATTAAGTATTTTGTACTTAATTACTTTACGCTTGGATTTTTTTCCCGTAACACCCGAGTTTTATTTACTACTCTACTTCACCCATTTTACTTGTTATAATAAACATAAAGTATTACGTCGCCGTATGGGTAACTGATGTGTTCCAACCGTGTAAACATCAGTACATAAACTGGTAAGGCACGTTACTATGGAACGTATGATGATCTGAAAATCAAGCTGATTGAATAAGGAGAAACGCGAGAAGAAATGTGAAAACATAACGTAATAAGTTCAGTTTTATCGAACGTGTTGAAATGAAACTAACGTTATTGATTACCTGAAAATTAATAAATAAGATTTTTTTTGGGGGGGGTTCAAAATTGACAGGCAAAATACTGATTTTATTATTAAAGATAAAATGTCCTAGCAAAAAGCTTACTTCCCCTACAATACACCTAAACATAAAAAGAAGTTGTAAATGGGTATTGTAGATTCAAACAGTTGGACGTTTTAGAGAGATCATGTTAACATTTTCGTTAGAACACATATCAGAAAAATGTGTTGTTAGGACTTTCCAATTAATGTTCACCACAGCTCCGTGAACAATTTTTTCCAGTCAAAACTATGTGTTTAGGTATGTTTATTAATTGCGTCATGAAGATGAGATAATAGTGAAGTACAGACCACAACTATAATTAATTTTGAATAAAAAAACGTTACGATACCAAACGCATCCTGCCAGCTGATGAAGCTGCTTTCCCACGTCGCATAAAACTAGAGAAATTAAGTTTTCCTGCAGTCTTAGGCGTTAGTTCCTAATTAAGCCTACAGGAAGAGACATTCTAGTTCAGGTCTCACCTGCTATAACTTTGCAGTTATGAATAGATTAACTATGAGATCAACGAAGGAACAACTTGACTTTCTGTGCCGTTTCAAATTTGGAGGTAATGTTTTCCGATCCCTGATTTACTGACATTCTTGATAAGCTAACCTAGCCATCTCTAATGGTTCTATGCAGGATTATGAAGATGCTCAAGAATTCGAACTGTACAACTAATTAATTGGAGGTCCAAATGAATTGTTCAGAATGTTCCTAATTAGTTAGACATTGACAAATCCCTTGACTACATTGCAGAGTCTTAAAGTTGTGTATTTCTACCTACTCTACAAAGTACATTATCAACGCATATCAGTCCTTTCGTTTAATTTATCTATCTATATATATATACACATATATATATATATGTGTGTGCGTGTGTAAATTCATTTTAGTAAGTCGCTTAAGAAATGTAATTTAATAAGAAAACAAAGGAGACGAAACTGCATATAATTGGGATAACATTGGCTGACAAGCGTTTGTGTCATTAGTGTTAACTTAACGTACCGATCTTGTACTATTTTCAACAGAAGGTAGCTAATGATTTCTCTACTTTAACGGCATTTTGTTTGCTTTATTTTTCAACACAATGCAGTAAGAATATAACAAATAATCTCTTAAATGTTAAGTTGGTATCGTTAAAAGGATGTATAAGCCTAGTGCAGATTTACAATAAATGTCTAAGAAAATAAAATCTGGATAGAAATTTCGTTGGAGGAACTTTTAAACACATGCCTGTAAATTAACTTTAAATTGAAATTATCCAAAATTTTCCCCAAAAAGAACGTTTAACATCAAGTACTTTGAAGATGTTTATGAAAATCTTTTGCAACCAGTTACCATAGTAACAAAAATTAACGATTTCCCGCTGAAGTTTAACAATATGTACATGTGAAGCTTCTAGGGACATACTGGAATATAAGAAAGAACTGAAATTACATTTTTTTTTCTTCAAAGTCTCTTAAGCTTAAACTAAATATTCTGATAATCGATTATACTGCTCATGACAGCGAAAACTACACTTACTTGACATAAATTAAGTTAAAAAAGAAAGTTTTAAGCATTTGCATTTCATTTAATATATCATAAATCTTATTCAAGAATTTACTACGTTTCCCAGAGATCTTCGTATTTGATTTTATTTCTATAACGGTGATCACATGCATCAAGAACTGCTCCTAGGGGCCATCATCTGAACTACCACATTTCGGTTTGTTAAGTAATATTACAGCAACAGTTTCTAGTGGCCAAGACTAGTAACTAATTATTCATACTCGAGATCTTCCAGAACGGTTACATAATGAAATTATAATGAACAAATGAAACTTACCACATTTCGGGATATCACAAAGCTCTCGATGGGTCTGAGAATCTGCCGTGAAGCACCAAGGTTGGCTTTCTGTACCACCGGGGTTACGACAGTAATTATGCCCACCGATCAGCTCTGGATATTCGGAAGTCTGGTAGAAAATTTGATGACTCCAGTATTGACATGTGAGCCCAGAAGCAGTGGAAGACACTGTTCCTCGGTAGTCCTCGCCTGCTCCAACGTAACAAGAGTGCTCTGGAACAAACATGTATATTTGTTGTAGTCACATAACACTAGCAGAAACATAATAGCTTTAGAGGTTCTTTTTAAGTAATGGATTAGGAATAGCTAGCTATAAGGTTTCAAATATAATGATTGAGAAGGAAACGTTTATTGTTTCTTTTATTAGTTGTAAGAGATTATCTTATTAGAATTAGATTATCTTATTAGAAGGAAGAAAGCTGTACCAGCTACAGCAAGAAATTCTTCATTACATCGATATTATATGTTCCATTACTAAACTAAATTCGAGACGACTAAATGGTTGAATCGATCAACGCCATTTTGAAAAATCTCCATCATTACTCACCTTCCAGTATCATACCGCATTTCTTGTGTGTGTAATTGGATACAGATAAAATACAGATAAGATTTTTAAAGACGGGTACTCATCTGAAGTATAATTATTCTCCCGTTGCAATATAAGTTCTAGGCTTTATGTTCATTTACTGCCGTGGAAATGTTAGTAAGAAATACAGGGTGCTTACGTTGATAACTAATCTATGGTGTATAAAGCCGATGATGTTAACAATGTCCATAAAATGATGATATTTTTTATCGCCATTAAATAATTTATATCAATTATTTTTAACGTATTCTTGCGCCCAGTTTTTTCATACTTGGTCAATTTTAACAAAGTTAATGTGATTATACAGGATTTTAATTAATTCGCTAGATTAACTAAAGACTTTATCATAATTTGATTTATCATTACTACTAAGTAAAGTCAAACTGTTTCAATTCACGTGTAAGAAGAAGAATTTCCTTGATATGCTACAGTTCAAGACGAATAGACTTTTCGTATCAAAGAATCTATTCTAATGAATGAATGAAAGCAGGTCTACGCATTAGAAATAAAAGGAATATTTCGTAACTCCTCAAAATACAATACTGTGTGCTAAAATCTCGGGCTTAGAATCGAAATTTTTTCAAGTAACTTTGCGAGTGCCCTTTATTCTGGATTACTTGATTTTATACTTACATAAAATCAGTCTTTTTGAGCATTTGGTTTGAAAACTTGAGTTCATTTCGAATCATTTTTATTTTGCAAAAGCATGCATAGAATATGATTACAAAAGCGATGATATCTGATTTCTTTTGTTGTTGAAAATAAAAAACGATCAGAGCTCTCCTGGTGGTTAGTTTGGTAATTTTGTATCATCTCGTAACATTAAAGTAACGTGTTTAATGTAAACATTCCAAATATTATTCAACTCCATAAATATATAAATAATTATTTTATTTTAAGAAATGAGTGTGTTTAGGTTGGGTGAAACATGTGTGATATAAACTTGTAGTGGTGCTTATAGTTAGCAACCTTTCTTTATATGCAGTGGTGAAAAAATTATTGCACCACCCAACTTTTCACACCTTTCTTCGGATTCATCGTCTGTTTTGAGGCCCTAATCCATGTAGGTGAAAATGTGTTTCATGGATGATGCAGTATTGTCCAACTATTCCATCAGTAGTTTTATAGGCTCTCAGAGTATTCCATCAGTAGTTTTTGGCTATATATACAGATTTTTACTGAGTCAGTTTAGAAGCCTATCTGCTACAACGTGCGTGTAATGCTACCATGTCCAAGAGTTCCGAGTTAACTCCACGAAAAAAGAAAAAAAAACAAGTCATCGTTCTTTGAGCAAAGAGAGACTTTCAACAAGGCAGATTGCTTGAAGAATTAAATGTAAGCTGTCTAACTGTGATCCGCTGGGTGCAGAGATATAGAAAGACTGGCTGTGCGGAGCGTCAGAAGGGAATTGGTAGAAACAATACTTCTACAGCAGCTGACGATCGTGTTCTGAAACGCATGAGCTCACAGGATTGTCAGCTGTCGTTCACAGATCTCACAAGAGCATGGCAGGGAACTTCAGGCATCACTGTCACCATGCGCACTGTTCGGTCTTGACTATATTCAGCCAGTCTCCCAGCAAAACGGCCAAGAAAGAAACCCTTCCTCACCAACAAGATGAGGCTCAACTGGACCAAAGAGCACACTGATTAGACTGAAGCAGTGTAGCGCAAGGTGATCTTCTCTGGCGAATTAAAGTTCAACCTACACGGGTCTGATTGGAAGCAGTATTTACAAGGTTGAGGTAGAGAAGTTTCATCCAACGTGTTTGAATGCAACTGTGAAGCATCTGTAGTGTCACGTGATATGAAGATGCATCTTTGGTCAGGAAGTGGTTAGCCTAAATTTTGTGAAAGGCAATGTCGACAAGTACATCGAGATCCTCGAGTCACGGTTAAGGCCAACAACTCGGGATCACTTCAGTAGAACTGACCAGTGCAAATTACAGGATGACTCTGTTCAATGCCACAGAACTAAAAAGGTTGGTCATATTCATGCACTCTACGCAGTAGACGTGAAACAGAGAGGAAATTTCACTCTACATGTATTGAAAAGACATTAGGTTTTATTTCATTGCTTCAGGTGAACGACTATTTTTGAAGGGAGAGGATCTAGACACTATGTTGACCAGGCAACAGCCCGGATCTCAACCCTATCGAAAACTGCTGGGAAGTAATGGGTAACAAAGTGGAAGAAAGGAAAGCGAGACGCACTTTGGAACTGCAAGAAGCACTAATTTGCGTGTGGCATCATAAACTCAACCCTGCTTTCATTCAGTGTTTCGTGATGTCAAGCAGTTACCAAGGCCAGAGGCACACAATCAAATATCAATCAAGAAACAGACTCTGTGACCATTTTGTGTCAATCAAATTAGCGGCGTTATCTTTAAATTAAGGTTTACTTAATACGTTTTGTCACGGTTGGTTTGTCAATAAAGATAGATCCACATGTGTGTTTGGATGATTGAAATATGAGTCATCTTAAACCACACATTGTCCATAATCGTAACTGTTTAATACTAGTTCTGACACTTCCACAAGGTACAATCATATATATATATATATGTGTGTGTGTGTGTGTGTGTATATTCATATGATAAATATATTTTGTAATAAAGCACAGATAACAATACTAGTGGACAGTGCTAAGAAGCGGTGTCATTTAGCACAATCGGTGTCAAAACCAATAAAAAATTACTAGTTGTCGAAACTTCACAACCAAGTCACAGAGTTCTATAAATTTATTCGGTTGCGCTTGAAAAATCCCTTTCACGTTACTCTGCTGAACCACACAATATTCCCCGACTACTGTTGACTCTTACGTTTCCTCCTGAATTTTATAAGGTTCTTCAAACACTGTTCACATGCATACAGATAGCCATACGCAAGGATACCTACATAAACCCAAGTTATGTTTCATTCTTTACTTGAACACTTCATTATGAATTTAACTAAAATAACAATATATGTTTCTATGTATTAAAGCATTTATTGACAAAAGCGCGCGTGTGTGTGTGTCCACTTATAACTGGCAACCCGCTGTACCGATTGCCACCAAACCTCTGTCCTTTGGGCTCCCGGGGAGTAACGTAGGGTCAGCATTCGGATCTGACCTCCCACTATGTCCCTATACGTTTCGATACCCGTGTTTGGCACAACACAAATAGTGCAGCTTTGTGCTTAACTACAAACAAAAAAAGTATATATTCATATTTAAACAGTCAAGAAAAATAAAATCAAAAGGAAGGACTGCGTTAAAAACAGTAAACCCAAACATGTGACAAATGACACTTTAACGAACAATCAAGCCCCAACAAAATTAAATGTACAGAAAATTAATATTTAAACAGTCAAGCGAATTAGAATCCAAAAGAAAGACTGCGTTAAAAACAACAAATCTAAACCTGTGGTAGTACCTTATTTATTTATTTTATTTTACTTTGGAGAGCAGTCACCTTCCCACAATTGTATGCAGGCAGTGAAGGGTGATATAGATGTGGGACGTTATGGACTTGAGTACCCACATCCCGCTCTCCTAGCTTGTACTTCTTTTGATGATTTTATTTGATTTTTATAAGTTTCTTCATGTGAGGTTGCCAAACGGAGTTTAAGACTGATATACGGTGTATCCGCAACGCAATGTGGATCCTACTTTCGCAGTCCCCTCCAAAAACCCAGGACACCTTTTATATTCCAAATTATAGCCTGTACCCTGGAATCCTTTTAATTTATGCAGCGTTTTTAATTTAATACATATATGCACACACACACAGGTACTTCCTTGATAGTTGTTGTTTGTTTGTTTTTGAATTTCGGGCAAAGCTACACGAGGGCTATCTGCGCTAGCCGTCCCTAATTTAGCAGTGTAAGACCAGAGGGAAGGCAGCTAGTCATCACCACTCACCGCCAACTCTTGGGCTACTCTTTTACCAACGAATAGTGGGATTGACCGTAACGCCCCCACGGCTGAAAGAGCGAGCATGTTTGGTGTGACGGGGATTCGAACCCGCGACCCTCAGATTGCGAGTCGAGCGCCCTAACCACCTGGCCATGCCGGGCCTGATAGTTGTAAATTATACTAACTAGAATGTATAACGAATTAATCCAAAGCCATCTCGATTATTTGTCCAAGTTCACAATTAATAATCCAAATTCATCAAGGGTTTTAAATGCACCAGATAATCTATTAATACATTATAAGCTGGTAATTTGTATAATATAATCATATTACTTTACTAATAAATAATAACAATACCAAATACCGTTTATCACTACCCAAGCAAATGAGTATGTGTAAATATTTTTATTGCCAATGTAGAATTAAAATGGACTTTAAAATACTTTGCATAAAATATGTATATGTATATTAGCAAAACTACTGACATGAGTGAACTTTGTGGTAGACAAGACACCTGTTAGTATTTAGTCCAAAAAACTTCGGTTTCGCTCTAACTAAGTAATCAATATCATAACATTTGTAAAGAAGTCGACTTCTCCCAGAAGGAGATAAAGTCGATAGTTTGATTGACTTTCTTCAGAAAGTGGTAAAGTTAATGATTTCATTGATCAAATTACTAACTTTACCACTTTTGGTTAGGTCAATGTTCAAAGATATTCAATAATTAAACACAAACGGAGAAACTTACGGGGATCCACTTGCACTGAGTCAGGGACGCCCAAACGTACACAGTTTTGACTCTCTTCTGATCCAACACGTGAAAGATCCTCACATACAGGTAAAATGTTTTGTTTACCAATCACAGGGTGGCGCTTCGCAATAGAATACTCTAGGCTACACATTTTGTATTCCAGCATCTCACATTCATCGCGACATAGCTTCCGCGGTTTTGGGATGGGAGAACTTTCATCACAAAGAGGAAAGGCAAAGTAGCAAAAAGAGGGGATGGCAAAATGTTGACATTGGGCAGAAACATCTTGTGAAGTGGCGATGACTGTAAAAGCTGCAGCTAGTTTCTCTTCCAAAAATCCTTGGCTCCTCAGAGACTTCAAGTAAACGGTTTTATTTGCAATATATTCAGAACAAGTTGCTCCTCGATATACCTGACACTCTCCAAAACCCGAAACATCATCGTCTCCTTCAGTTAAGTCAGGAAAACTAGAAAAAACAAATATGCAAAATTGAACTTTATGTACTCGTTGAAAACTACTAACATACATTATCAGATACTTAACAAATACACCAAATATTAAGTAAGTTTACACCTATAGCATTGTAATACCTTGGTAAAACTTATTTCTCCTCTTCAGTAGTGTCTGGTTATTTGGTTTCCAGAGAAGATCATTATTACATGTAAAACTCTTAGCTCCCAGTTCATTGTTACCCAAGTGAGATTTACATTACGACATCGTTCTCTTAGTTACATTTTATGTTCATTGTTGCCCAAGCAGGATTTACATTACCACATCGTTCTCTTAGTTACCTTTTATGTTCATTGTTGCCCAAGCAGGATTTACATTACCACATCGTTCTCTTAGTTACCTTTTATGTTCATTGTTGCCCAAGCAGGATTTACATTACGACATCGTTCTCTTAGTTATCTATTGTTTCAGGTTGCTTTTTTTTAAAAATAATTAACTGGAAGTCTATGTCACAGTCACTAACATTCTCAGGTTTTTTGTCTGTAGGCTAAAGTTTGATCACTTCAGTAAACAAGAACGCCAAACATATATTTGCACGTGACTGTTCCATATGTCATATTACTTCTTTTATCCCATCTTAGGACCAGAAGTAACTTTACAGCTTATATATTGTTTTATGGAAAGAAACAATCTTGTGTCTTCCATTTCATCTTATGGAAAGAAACAATCTTATGTCTTCTATTTCATCTTCTGGACAGAAGTAATCTTATGTCTTCTATCTCATCTTATGGAAAGAAACAATCTTATGTCTTCTATTTCATCTTCTGGACAGAAGTAATCTTATGTCTTCCATTTCATCTTCTGGACAGAAGTAATCTTATGTCTTCCATTTCATCTTATGGACAGAAGTAATCTTATGTCTTCCATTTCATCTTATGGACAGAAGTAATCTTATGTCTTCTATTTCATCTTATGGACAGAAGTAATCTTATGTCTTCCATTTCATCTTCTGGACGGAAGTAATCTTATGTCTTCCATTTCATCTTCTGGACAGAAGTAATCTTATGTCTTCTATTTCATCTTATGGAAAGAAACAATCTTATATCTTCCATTTCATCTTCTGGACAGAAGTAATCTTATGTCTTCTATTTCATCTTATGGACAGAAGTAATCTTATGTCTTCTATTTCATCTTATGGAAAGAAACAGTCTTATATCTTCCATTTCATCTTCTGGACAGAAGTAATCTTGTTCCTTCTTGTCCATGTTGTTGAGAGAAGTAGCTTCATGTCTTCTATTTCATTTTGTTGACTTAAGTAATTTTACGTATTCTATACCAGTTGACAGACAGAAGTATTATTACGCCTTTTATTCCATCCAGTGGCCCGGCATGGCCAGGTGGTTATGGCGCTCGACTCGCAATCTGCGGGTCGCGGGTTCGAATCCCCGTCCCACTAAACATGCTCGCCCTTTCAGCCGTGGGGACGTTATAATGTGACGGTCAATCCCACTATTCGTTGGTAAAAGAGTAGCCCAAAAGTTGGCGGTGTGTGGTGATGACTAGCTGCCTTCCCTCTAGTCTTACACTGCTAAATTAGGGACGGCTAGCGCAGATAACCCTCGTGTAGCTTTGCGCGAAATTCAAAACAAGCAAACAATCCATCCAGTGAACAAAAGTAATCTTATGTCCTCTATTCTATTTTCTTCACAGAAGTCATCTTACGTCTTCTGTTTTATCTGACTAAGAGAAGTAACTTTGTGTCTTCTAGTCTATCTTGTTGAAAGAAGTTACTTTACGGCTTCTATTTCATTTTGTTGTAATAAATAATCTTACGTCTTCTATTCCATCTTACGAAAAGAAGTAATATTACGCCTATTTCATTTTATACAGGCAAATAGCAACAAAACATATTTAATGACAAATTTAATAGCATCTGTCGGTGACAGAAACTTAATATTTTTATTAATATAAGAATTATTTATCGGAGAAAGATTTAGGTAAAGTCAAGTTTGTTTAATAATCAATTAAAGATTCTTAAAGCTTCAAAAAATAATTTCTTCACACTGAAGGACATACATTTCTTGGAGAAAGAGTGAATATTTTATTCAGGATTTATATGTCTTATTCAAAAATGTTTTGGTCGTAAAGACATCAGACAGTGATTTAATCATTTTAGCGCTGTTTCTGTGTCGTGTCACTGGAGTAAGAATGTTAAAAGTTCGTGTATGTTTCTTACACTTAAACTAAAGTTGGCTGTCTGTACAATTGTAGAATTTAAACTAAGAGTTATTAAACTGATTTTATTTACTAACCAAATGATCTGAATAAAATAAAAAAAAAGAATAATATTTTAAACTTTCTTAACTTAAGTACGAATATTGCGGTAAATACCGACATAAAATATATGTTAGGCTAGTATATCACGACGACATTGATGACCTTATAGAATGTTAATAATTGGTAGACAAACAGCGATCTTTGTCGTTAATTTCTATAAAGTTGCATTGCGTTAAGTTTTTAGTATATACATCCTACCATTAAGTAAATATACATCCCATAAAGTAAAAACTCCATGAGGTCATATGTAAATAAACCTAGTGTATAAATACAGCTATAATCTGATAAATACTACGGAATAAAAACAGGCATAGAGAGAATGAGAATTGGTAGTATTTTCACGAAGTATCATAGTTGGACGTTAGGAAGGCGATCAAAATCATCGAGAAATATGCAGGTCACTTGCAATACCACTGTCCACAATGAATATTGTGACAATGCAGTTCAGCTCAAGTCACGTCTGAAAACAATAATTCCTGCACGTGCAGTAAGAAGAAGTATGTTTTGAATGACTCACATCAAATGACCGCTAATGTTGCAGGAAAAGTGCAAGCGTGCTCCAATTTCGTTAGAAGTTATATTCGTGGCATGGACTATAATGGTAAAGTAGATAAACAGAAAGTGTTTTCTAATGATGAGTCCAGAAGTGCACAATTCTTGGACAGTGGACACACTTGGGTTTGGCAACTAAACTTTCAGAAACTTTTACTGAACAGTCTGCAAGCCACGAAACAACATAGTGATATTTAAGTTATCTTGTAATGTACCATTTGGGTAGTTGGACGATCACAGCTGATTGTATGCGAACACGACCTACACCTCTCTACGAATGACCACGTTGACAGACGAGACGTTGTTCATTCTGGCCGAGCCACAAAACAATGGCTTGTAGGTCGTGACATTACCGCTCTCCTGTGTCAAGCTATTGCCGGATGTGAACCCAATCAAACGTGTAGTCCATCATGGTTTAATCCCACAGGCCCCGATTTCGGATCTCGTAAATACGATATATAATCGTGTTCCTGACTTAAATACTAGAAACGACAGATTCACTAAACAGCAATGATAATTTTTATCCATTGTTTTATGTTTGTTTCTTTGTTAAATCGGCATTGTTTCTGGAGTGGATGTTTACTTACGTATTGATAAGCTATGTGTTTGGGTTCATTTCCGATTTTATTTTTTTGGTTCTATGTTGTATAACACATTGAGATTCAGGTTCTCGGGCTACTGGCTAACTTACGAGAAACTATCATATTTAGTTAACAGTAAATCAAACCACGCTTTATACTACCTTTTTGTTACACTTGGGACCAAATAAAGTATACCTCTTCAACAAACGAAGTTCATATCCAATTGACCGTTGAACGCATAAAAATGAAGACATAACAATAAAATACTCACGATTTTCTTAACTTACTCTACTCATTTAACGGAAATCACATATAGGTTTTAAAATAACAGCCACAATCAAGATTATGTCTTATGAACCGTTTAAGCCCTTTCCTGCTGAGCGTGGCCTGGTGGTTAGCCTGTCGGGCTGAGAATCGAAGGGTCCAGGGTTCGGAGCATGATGCTATTGAACACGATTCTCACTTTCAGCTGTAAGTACTTTAAACAATTGGCAATCAATTCCTTTATTCGGTTCAAAGGGTCCGATAAGGCCCTTGTAGCAACCAGGTGCCGTTGGCTGCCCCTTTGGTCAGTAGTTCAAAATTAGAGATGATTGTACCTAAATCTTAAGGATATCTGACCTGGCCATTTAGCTTATCTTGGTATAATATGACATTTAGTTATAAACTCCAGTTCCCTTTCTTTCAGGGCCCGGCATGGCCAGGTGGTTAGGGCGCTCGACTCGTAATCTGCGGGTTGCGAGTTCGACTCCCTTTCAGCCGTGGGGGCATGATAATGTGACGGTCAATCCCACTATTCGTTGTTAAAAGAGTAGACCAAGAGTGGTGATGACTAGCTGCCTTCCCTCTGGTCTTACACTGCTAAATGAGGGACGGCTAGCGCAGATAGGCCTCCTGTAGCTTTGCGCGAAATTCATAACAAACCAAACCTTTTGTTTTGCTGTTATACTTTTCGTCCCCAGCGGTAATTTTACAAATTTACAACGCTAAAGTCTGAGGTTCTATTCCCTGAGGTGGACGATAGCTCATTGTGTAGCCTTGCACTAAAAAATATTTTCTTTTCTTTACTTTACTTCATAACAGTATTGCTTTCTAAGAATTCATACTCACTTTTGAATTAATAAGTTCCATGAAAAAAAAACAACAACATTAAACAGCTACCGATTCATACTTCATAGAATATCAACATTTGTGTACTCGCATATATAAAATATTATTTAATTTACTGCTTTTACATAAAGCATTCCAATGCCAAGAATCGGCACATTTATGGAATCTTGAGGACGAATAAGGATACGCAATGATCTAACGAAAATCGACAGTATTTGCATATAGATTGCAAAAGACTTTTATTTCACTGTGTCATCTTTCCTCAGTTTATCTCAAGACCTCAAGCTTGTAAACTCCAATTTTAGACTGCGTTTGCTAAATTGGTCTAGTTTTTTTCTCTCTATTCACGTGCTTTATAGGTCCATTAAAATGCTAACCAGCTGCCTAGCAGTGTTGTTAAGCTTTTCGTGCAGTTTGCAATCATTCATTGTTCAGTATTGTCCATAGCTTTAAACTACACAGTCTAACTCGGAAGAGAAGAAACCAATATTTTATTCTTAAAAAAGGTTTCATGATAAATAAACAAATATATATATATATATATATATATATATATATTCTTCTTATTAACTTACTATACTAACTACCATAGAACATACGTAATTAAAGTTAAAATAATTAACTTACTACTATACGAGACAACCAATAATTAACTAA
>NW_013669264.1:96498-99784 GCF_000517525.1 Limulus polyphemus
AATATATATATATATATATATATATATATATATTTTTTCTTTATAAACTTCAACAAATCCATGAAACATACGATTAAGTTAAAATATAACTTCTACTATCGAGACACCAATAATTACAATGTCCAAATAATGAACTTGACCTCTGTATTCTGATAGACTACATGAAAAATGGCATATTATTGTTATGTTTATTCATCATAGAACGTGCCTGTACTCCAAGTTAATTGCTCTCAGCTTTTGTTTGCGATTTAGAATCAAGTTACCTTTCACTTCTTTTGGTTTTCCTACGTTTTTAGGAAACGTACTTTTCGCCATATAAAGTGATCGACTTCAGCATTACAATTAAAACATAATGTCTTTAGTGCGTTTTTCATTTTTGTTTCAAATTGATAAGGAAAGATTGGTCAAAAACATTTTTGTGTACCTTTATCTCAAATTGAATAAGAAATTGAAGTTAAAACAAAAAATAAGATGCGTTACATTTTCAATATACATTTAAACATTTTCCTTCCACTCGAATATAGATAAAAAATCAAAATAGAAAGATTGAAAATAAAACATTACAGTAAATTAAAAGATATTTTTCATCCATCTACCAACCTTAATTTAATATCCAGGAATATATATATATATATATTTTAAATCAATGTGTTATATGATAAAAATGTTCTATTATTACTCATTCTCGACTGTTCTTAGATTGATCGCAGTTTAATTTCACTTACAGGAGTTCGAATCAAAACTTTGCTAATTAAAAGTGCACGTTGGAACAACAATAATTTCTGTTAGTTCCCAAAGACTCAGCTGTAAGTTTAAAAATCGGGTTTTGATACCCACGGTAGGCAAATCGGAGATAGCCCATTGTGTAACTTTGCGCTTGACAGCGTACAAATAAGCATTCCTATTGGTGTGTACAAGTCACAAGCTCGTGACACATAATCCCTTAATTGCTGATAAACATCATATTACTAAAAGTTATTATAAGTTTTATCACATTAGTTTAACAACTCAGGTTTCCAGTAAAGCAAGTGTAATAATATTTCAAGAACACTTTTACTGATGTACGTCGTTGTTGACAAGGCCTTTCACTTAGTGCCATAGCTTACTAAGTTGACTAGATTACAACACGAAGTGTTTTTGTTGAAACAATACTGATATCAGCCTTTTAGAACATGCCTAGCCATAAGGTACTGAAGCAGATAGATACAGAGTAATATCGTCGATCAGGAATGACAGAACTGAAGAGTAAAAGTCGTAGGTATAAAATACACTACATATAAACTCAAAAAGGGGTTCACATCATTAGTACGTTCCTGTACTATTATCACTTTCAACCATAAAGTACCGGGATAGATAGATACAGGGTAACATCGTCGATCAGGAATGACAGAACTAAAGAGTAAAAGTCGTAGGTATAAAATACACTACATATAAACTCAAAAAGAGGTACACATCATTAGTACGTTCCTGTACTATTATCACTTTTACATGATTCCTCAGTAAATATATGCCAGAATTTAAGAATATACGATTACTAATACTGTATATTCATGTTAAAATCAATAAGTAACACTGAACACTTTAGTGCATATTGCTGAAACAAAAAATAATTTCTTAGAACACCAGATGCTGATCTCATATTATTTCTGTAAAGCTTCCAGGCTGAGGCAGAAAGACATTGCAGTAAAGCAGCAAGAAGTATCTCCAGGGTTTCAATATGGCTGGTGTTGGCCTGATTAGATTACAGCTGAAGCGAAAATGCAGCACCATAAACAGCTGAAGATCCAGAAGTGGAAAGGTCCGTTGATTTTTTCCCGTTTACGTTCACGGATTCTTGATTTCCATCGCTCTGTTTTTCAATCCGTCCGACGATCCACTTTCTACTTTTCCAAATACTCAGTCAACGACTTAGTTTGCACGGATTGTATTAGCCATTCATTTCTTCGTTTACCGGTGCTATAATTCTGTTAGCTTTACAAAGTTTTCCTATTGGAGTCTACCCATTTCTATATTTTTACATTAAACACTGTTCTTGCTTTGCTCGTTATTCTGCTAATTATTATTTTTAACGTAATTCATTCGTTCCTTTAGCTATTACATGAAAATTCATCCATAAATTCTTTCGTTCTAATAACCTATGTGAGTTTTTCTAATTCCCTTCCACTTTTTCCTTACAGGGTTTCTTTACTATGCCAGAAAGAGGGTATTACTCACATTCAAAGCTAAGTCACTAGGAAAAGCTGTTTCCGCACAACTAATGCTAGGTAATAACAGCGGATTGTCCAAAGGCCCGGTTTATAAGTAGCTAGGTCGGCAAAATATTCAAGTGAAACCAGAAGAAATGTAGCTGAGACAGCACGGTTGGTAACGAAATCTGAAAATGTGAATACCAATATCGTGAATACATTCTAATGACTTGAGCGAAACCCACTCGTGTACAACTTAGAAACCTTTATCAGAAACACTTAAGTTCTGAAGTAAGAAGATTAAAAAATACGACCACAGCTAGAAAAAAACTGAAGAAAGTTAAAAACATACACACACACAGACATATATAAGAAAAACACAGGAATACGGATTATATCCCTTTTTACATTATAAAAAGATACTGGTATAGGCAAGTAATTCTAGGTAGCGCGCCGGAACAATAAATCTGACGATTCATGGTTTGTCAGTCGTTGTCACAAAAACGCGCTCCGCACTTTGGATCCGTGGATGCATTCTACGAGTGACGGTTAAATACCAATATTCGTCAGAAGATAGTAGCCCAAGAGTTGGCGGGAGGTGCTATTGGCTAGCTACCTTCCCTTACGTTTATCAGCTCAAAATTAGGGGTTATAAGCAGTCAGCTCTTGAGTTGCTTTGCGCGAAAATTATAAAACAAACTAATAATTCCGATGAGAACACCAACAAAATACTTCTCTTAGCAGTATTATTCTATACTACAGTAAAGCCGATAATTATGCTACAGTGTCGGACACTTCGAAGAAAGTGATATCTTTAGCATGTTTACTGAGATAATTTAAAATGTTTATTTTTACATTTTGCACCTATTCTGTATTTAGCACCTTTTCCATGATATTACGAAAAAAATATAAGTTATTTTAGATTTCAAAATATGTCTAAAGAGGATATTATTAACAATTTGTTGAAAGCTGCTAATAAAATTGATGTTAAATCAAATCCATATTTAAATTCGATGACGAGGAACCCACTTTGAGACTAATAATGGTTGGAGACGACTTGAATGGGTAATGAAAAAAAACTTTAATATCAGTTTAACATA
>NW_013669264.1:100784-102219 GCF_000517525.1 Limulus polyphemus
TGCTTAACTTTTTTCCAGGTGTATATATATACTAGCATAAAAAATCCACGCTTCGCTGCCGGATTTTAAGGTCCCCTCATGATTCACAGAGGCCTCAATGTACCAGTCAAGCGTCTCCATTATCTTAATTATTTCTATAGCTACCCCAATGCGCCAATTACTTGACTGGTTTGTCTGTTCCCATTTCTCAAACTTAATTCAACTTAGATATTTTCAAAAGCAAATAGTTTTAATTTAGCTTCTCAGATTTTTTTTTATTCTTGTATTTTTATTTGAATTATTTTCATTCTCCGAATTCTCCAATATTCTCTGATTCACATTTGTCTTCCCGTTGTTTGTTGCCGTTTCCCATATTTAGTTCAATTCAACATTTATTTTAATTCTCAGATTTGTATATTTCTTCCTGTATTTGTGCTTCAATTTTTTTCGTGCGCCAAAATTCTTTAACTGTTTTGTTTGATGTCATTTCCCGAAATTTATTTATTTAAACCTTTTCTGGTATTCTGAGAGTCTGTTACATGGGCCCTGAGATGTCCTGATGCCTATGTTTCCTTCCCTGTTGCCTTTGACTGGATATGAAATGTTTGGCCCCATACCCTATTAAATTTTGGGCTTTTTTTTTTTGGTAAAATGTCAATTTTTTTCCAATTTTTGGCCAGATGTTTCGACCATTTTATTTTGTTTTCAAGAGGAAACCTCCACATATTGTTCATTCAGTAAAAAAAAAAAAATGATACTTTTCTATAGACCTTCGGGGAGCAGAATTATAGGGGCTTAAGAGCTATAGAGCAAAAAATTGGCCAAACTTTTTAAATGTCAAATCTAGAAAATAATAGGTGCACACCCTCAGAATCCCCTTAGTATGCGTGCAAAGTTTCGGATCTCTAGGTACTTTCCTTTTGGAGCTATGGCAGTCACACACACAGAGGTTATTTTATCATTATAGATACGTGTATTTTTGAACAGCTATACGATTTTGGATTCACAATATCAAAAAATATGTTGCCAGTTCCATAGATTGTAGCAGTTTGTGACTTAGAAACCATTCTTCAGAAACCTTTAAAGCTCCACTTTTAGACTGGATATGGTCCCAAGACACAGATTGATACCAACGATGAACACATACACGCCACACACACACACTATGTATGTAATTTGTGTATGTAGTCAATTTTATCACCGACAAACTGTTTAATGTCTTTACTTGGGGGTTGCCTTTGCTGTCGTAATTGTTCGAAATTGACTTAATTGTTTGTTTTAATTGTATTCTTTATGTTAAAGTTTTAGGAATCTATTGAAACGAATAATAATGTATGTTGAAATATATCAACACTTCTGTAATTTTGTTTCATTTTATATAAAATAGTTTGCTCACTTTATTGTTTGTTTGTTTGTTTTGAATTTCGCGCAAAGCTACACGAGAGCTATCTGCGCT